>NC_135991.1:4421582-4505575 GCF_053455715.1 Rhinoraja longicauda
TTCAACTCAACGACCACTCCACTCCGCCATGCATCTCTGCCATCATCAACCACGGACTTCTACGCCGACCCGGATACATCCACAGAGCTCCGGTCGCAAGTTTGTCTACTCCCAGACCGGTCACTCCATCCCCGCACTCTGGTCATCTCAGCGGACTTCCACTCATCGATTACGTCATCACAACAACGCACACGAGCACGCCCCCTGTCTGCTAACCCTGGCAAAATCACCCGTGTCCATCCACACCATACAAAGCAATATGAAGCTCACTTTGTTCAATACCCGGTCCCTTAACAATAAAAGCCACATTCTGAATGACTTCATCCTGGACAATAAACTGGACTTCCTCTGTCTGAGAGAAACCTGGCAACAACCTCTGGATTACCTCTCACTCAACCTCACTACACCCAACGGATACTCCTACATCAATAAACACGCTCGGAGGGCCGAGGTGGTGGGATTGCCGTAATACACCGACAGGACTTCAAAATCAGCCTCATCTCCATCTCATCTGCTCCTTCATTAGAACACCTGGCTTTTAAACTCTCTGGTCACACACAATTAGTCATGGCAATCGTCTACCGCCCTCCCAAACCACACCCATCATTCCTTTCTGACTTCTCCGACTTTCTGACCCAGTTCTGTTCTCTCTCCCCCTCAATCATCCTCCTCGGCAAATTCAACATCTACATGGACTCCACAATAACCGCTGACTTCACTGAAATACTCAACTGCTTTAATCTCACTCAACATGTCAATTTTCCCACCCATAACCGTGGGCACATTCTGGACCTTGTCTGCTCCACTGGACTAAATCTACACCACCTCTCTGGCTCCGACCCCACCCTCTCCGATCACTTAGCCATCACCATGTCCGTCAACATTCCCACCCCAGCTCCAAGGCAAAAACGCAAAATCAACTTCCGTAAGCTGAACTCTGTTTCACCTACCTCTCATCCTCCCTCTCTGAAAAAATCTCCGCCTCTCCCTTCGTTGACCTCCACAGCCCCTCTGACCTCACTGACTACTACAACCACACTCTCTCCTCCTGCCTCGACCAGCTTGCACCTAGAAAAACCAAAACAGTTTCCTTCACCCACTCTGCTCCCTGGTTTACCCCCGAACTCCGCATGATGAAAACCCATGCCCGCCAACTTGAAAGACTCCGCAACAAAACAGGTCTCACAATTCACTCCCAAGCCTACAAAGACCACCTGCAGCACTACAAAGATGCCCTCTCCCGCGCCCACTCCGCCTACTACTCTCAAATAATTCACTCTGGCTCCGGAAACCAAAAGCACTCTTCTCTACAATAAACAAACTCCTCAGCCCCCTGGACACTATCTCCCAGTCATTCAGTCGACAAATGCACCTCTTTCCTTTCATTCTTCCAAAGCAAAATAGACAACATCTACAGCTCCTTAACCACCAACGCACCTGCTCACCCTCAAACCACCTGCTCCCCCTTATCCTGTCAACCCCTGTCTCAGTTCTCCCCAGTCTCCACCACCGACCTCTCTGACCTCTTCACAGGAATGAAAACTGCCACCTGCTCTCTGGACCCCATCCCCTCCAGCTTTGTCAAGGCCAGCCTTCCTACTCTCTCTCCACTTATCACTGCAACAATAAACTCCACTGGCATCGTCCCGCCATCCCTCAAAATCGCTGCTGTCACCCCTATTCTGAAAAAACCTGGACTCAACCCTGACACCCCAAACAACTTCAGGCCAATCTCCAACCTACCCTTTCTGTCCAAAGTTTTGGAACGCGCTGTAGCTTCTCAACTCAAACACCACCTCTCTACCAATAACCTGTATGAAACATTCCAATCCGGATTCCGCTCCAACCACAGTACTGAAACTGCACTCCTCAAAATCACCAATGACCTTCTCCTCTCCTCTGACGCTGGCAACCTCAGCATTCTCATCCTACTCGACCTCAGCGCCCCCTTTGACACCATAAATCACTCCATCCTCCTCACCCGACTTGAAACCACCTTTAACATCACCAGCACCGCCCTCTCCTGGATCAAATCATACCTCTCCGACAGGCACCAGTTCATCTCCATTAATAACTGCAAATCCCCCACCGCTCCCCTCCCCCAAGGTGTCCCCCAAGGTTCAGTTCTTGGCCCCCTCCTCTTCATCCTGTACCTGTTCCCCCTTGGTCAATTAATCCGCCGTCATGGTCTCAAGTTCCACTGCTCTGTCCCTATATCTCCTCCCTCAACTCTGCCCACGGACCCCAGCAGTCCTTTCAGCTTCACTTGCACCACCTCAACCTCACCTACTGTATCCGTTGTTCAAGATGTGGACTCTTATACGTTCACGGGACACAACCGAAGACTGGGCGGTCGTTTCGCTGAACCTCTTCGCTCAGTCTGCCTGGTCCAACCCGATCTCCTGGTTGCCAAACACTTTAATTGCCCTTGCCATTCCCACACTGACCTTTCTGTTCTTGGCCTAGTTTAGAGTGAGATGAAACTAATACCCAGTGGTATGAATATTGATTTCTCTAACCTCAAGTAACCGGGCATTCCCCTCTCTCTCTCCATCCTTCCCATACCCAAGTTGTCACCAACTTCACGTTCTCATCTAGCAAACAGCTAACAATGGGCCTGTTTCCTTTATCATCCTTGCTTTTTAGCATATCTTTCATTCATTTGTTCTACATCTCTCCACATCACTATCTCAATTGTCAATAGTCATTTATTTGTCACATACACATAAATGTGCAGTGAAATGAAAAATTACCCGCAGTTCAACAATAAGACCAATAAGAATAATCAATAAAAATGCAATAACACATACAATCATAAACTAACACCAAACAAAAGAAACATCCATCACAGTGAGTCTCCTCCAGTCCCTCTTCACTGTGATGGAAGGCCAGACTCTATACCTCTTGTTTCCCTTTCCCCTGACTCTAGTCTGAAGAAACGTCACCCATTACTTCTCCCCAGAGATGCTGGCTCAGTTATTCCACCATTTTGTGTCTATCACTGAATATTCAGCCATTTTGCAACCATGGAACTAGTACCAATTTTCACTATTACTCACCACGCCACTCAGTGCATTAAATAATCCACTGTTCGTTCCAGTTTCATTGTGCAGCATTTTCACAAGCAGATGCAAAGAAAACATATCTATTGCACAAAATGACTTGTTTGCTTCAAATTTACGGTGTTTCTGTCTGAATTGAATTGAATACGTTTTATTTGCCAAGTATGTATAGATACAAGGAACTTGCCTTGGTGCTTTGTTAGCAAGTAACAGCACGAAATACAGTAAACAATTAAGAACAAAACATTATAACTTAAACACGAGAAGAATTAAATAAAATACCAGAGCAAAAGGAGGCTAAATGGATTGGACTGGTTTGGAGGGTATGCAAACACGGGCAGGTGGGACTAGTGTAACTGGGATATGGGCCGGTGTGGGAAAGTTGGGCTGAAGGGACCATTTTCACGCTGTGTCGCTCGACGACTCTCTGGCAATTGACTGAATGTCCAATTGGTCTGAATCCAATTCAGAATTTTAACTTTTGGGCCAGCACTGTCTTTATCCAGACACAAAAAGCTGGAGTAGTTCAGCGGGTCGGCCAGCATCTCTGGAGAATAGTAGATGACATTTTGGGTTGAGACCCTTCTTTAAAATCTTAAGCTAATAGAACAGTGATCACCAGTCCCAAATGGATCACCCGAAGAAATCTCAATCAATTGCCATAGAGTCGTAGAGCGATACAGCGTGAAAACGGTCACGTCGGCCCAAGTTGCCCACATATCACAGTTACAAGAGTCCCACCTGCCCACGTTTCATCCATATTCCTCCAAACCTGTCTTATCCATGTACCTGTCCAACTGTTTCTTAAACGTTGGGATAGTCCCAGCCTCAACTACTACTCTGGCAGCTCGTTCCATACACCCACCACCATCTATGTGAAATAAGTCATCCCTCAGATTCCTATAAATCTTTTCCCCTTCACCGTAAACCCATGTCCTCTGGTCCTCGATTCACCGACTCTAGACAAGAAATCTACCCGATCTATTCCTTCACACTGTGTAGGGAGGAACTGCAGATGCTGGTTTATACTGAAGATAGGCACAAAATGCTGGGAGTAACTGAGCGGGACAGGCAGCATCTCTGGAAAGAAGGAAGGGGTGGCGTTTTGGTTGAGACCCTTCTTCAGACGGAGCCTGAAGAAGGGGCCCGAACCAAAACGGCACCCACTCGTGGTCTGTCTTGCTGAGTTACGCCAGCATTTTGTGTCTGTTTACCTTCACATTACTGTATTTGGGTGTATGCGATCTATACCACAGATAATAAGCACAACATCAACATTCCCCACAAAATAAATAAATAAATAAATAAATCTCTCTCTCTCTCTCTCTCTCTCTCTCTCTCTCTCCTCTCTCTCTCTCTCTCTCTCTCTCTCTCTCTCTCTCTCTCTCTCTCTCTCTCTCTCTCTCTCTCTCTCTCTCTCTCTCTCTCTCTCTCTCTCTCTCTCTCTCTCTCTCTCTCTCTCTCTCTCTCTCTTCTCTCGTCTCTCTCTCTCTCTCTCTCTCTCTCTCTCTCTCTCTCTCTCTCTCTCTCTCTCTCTCTCTCTCTCTCTCTCTCTGTGGAAGGTAGTGAGTGGAGAACAATAAACACATGGAACATTTTCTGTGCAACGTTTCCTGCAGCTCACACAAACTGTTACCTTGGCAAATTAGGAAGGAGCTCCCCACAAATAACCGTGGACAATTAACAATTTCAACACTCCCTGCTCTGAGCTTCACAACAACAAAAAAGGCATCCTGAACATTCAGATACATTTCCTAAACATGAAGCAGCAATTCCAATGTTGATTTTACTCCACCAGACCTCAGTGCATTCAGTAAATCCACTATCAGTGTCAGTTTCACAGAATATTCCCCAATGCATATTTAAACAACCTGAATTGAGCATATAATCTAGTTATTATTAGCATTGTAATGGGGGATCTTGCACAGCCCAGGTATCTGCCATTTTCCTCCACAGAAGCAGTGACCAGCAGCTTTTTATATGAAAGAACATGAGAAAAAGTTGCAACGTTGGCATGTCAGGCAGCATTTGTAGAGAGAAACAGTTAACATTTCAGGTGATAGACAGACCCCTTCAGCAGATAAGACACAAAATGCCGGAGTAACTCAGTGGGACAGGCAGCATCTCTGGATAGAAGGAGTGGATGTTTCGGGTCGAGTCTAAAGCACTCTGAAGAAGGGTCTCAACCCGAAACGTCAGCCATCCCTTCTAACCAGAGATGCTGCCTGTCCTGCTGTGTTACTCCAGCATTTGGTGCCTATCTTCAGTGTAAACCAGCATCTGCAGTTCCTTCCCACAGACCCTTCAGCAGAACTGGTCCTATCCACAAAAGCTGTCTGATCGAAGAGCTATTCCAGTATATTTTGTTCTTCATTTTACATTTGCAAATTCTGCAATTCTTTTGATCTTGGTCAACAAGTGCTTAGTAGCTGTAGAACGAACGCTTCCAAAATCGAAAGGTGACAAATAGCATTTGGTTAAATGGAGCACTCAAGCCACCCTGTTAGTTCGAGTCATAGAGTGATACAGCGTGGAAACAGGCCCTTCGACCAAACTTGCCCACATCGTCCAACATGTCCCAGCTACACTAGTCCCACCTACTTGCGTTTGGTCCATACCCTTCCAAACCTGTCGTATCCATGTTCCTGCCTAACTATTTCTTAAATGGTGGGATAGTCCCAGCCTCAACTACCTCCTCGGGCAGCTTGGCCCATGCACCCACTGTCCTTTGTGTGAAAAAGTTACCCCTCAGATATCTATTAAATCTTTTCCCCTTCACGTTAAACCTATATCCTCTGGGTAAGAAGAGACTCTGTGCATCTTCCCAATCAATTCCTTCACAATGTGTAGGAAGGAACTGCAGATGCTTGTTTACACCGACAATAGGCACAAAATGCTGGTGTAACTCAGCGGACAGGCAGTACCTCTGGAAAGAAGGAATGGATGATGTTTCGGTCGAGACCCTTCTTCAGACTGAGCCGGAGATGCTGCCTGAGTTATTCCAGCATTGTGTCTGTTTTCCTTCACACTAATGTATTTGGGTGCAATCCTCTACCACAGAAAATAAATTCAACTTGTCGTCTTCTCCCACTATTATTCTGCTGCATCTGCACTCTCTCTCTGCGGAAGTCAGTGACCAGAGAACAATAAACACATGGAACGTTTTCTGTGCAAAGTTTCCTGCAGCTCAGGCAAGCTGGCAAATGAGGAAGTTGCTCACCACAAACAAACTGAAAGCAAATCTCAACAATCCCTGCTCTGAGCTTCATTGTAACAAAATGGAATCCTGATCATTCAGATACATTTTCTAAACATGAAACAGCAATTTCAATGTTGCTTTTACCTCAGCAGACCACAGTGCATTCAGTAAATCCACTATCAATCAGTGCCAGTTTCACAGAATATTCCCCAACATATTTTTAAACAACCTTGCACTCCTAAATTGAGCATAGAATCTAGTAATTATTAACGTTGTTATGGGGGCTCTTGCCATTTACCTCCACAGAAACAGTGACCAGCAGGTTTTTATATGAAGGAACAAGAGAAACATCAGGAATGAGTAGGTTAACCTATGATGAGTGTTTTTCGGCGCTGGACCTATACTCGCTGGAGTTTAGAAGAATGGGGGGGGGCTCATTGAAAAGTACAGAATATTGAAAGGCTTGGATAGAGTGGATGTGGAGAGGATGTTTCCACTAGTGGGAAGGTCTCGGACTTGAGGTCATAGCCTCAGAATTAAAGGACGCTCTTTTAGGAAGGAGATGTGGAGAAATTTCTTTAGTCAGAGGGTGGTGAATCTGTGGAATTCTTTGCCACAGAAGTCTGTGGAGGCCAAGGCAGTGAACATTTTTAAAGCAGAGATAGATTCTTGATTAGTACAGGTGTCAGAGATTATGGGGAGAAGGCAGGAGAATGAGGTTCGGAGGGAGAGATAGATCAGCCATGATTGATTGGCAGAATAAACTTAAAAGGCCGAATGGCCTAATTCTACTATTCTTTATGATCTTAAAAACCTGGAAAGCTGGCATGTGAGGCAGCATCTGAAGAGAAACACAGTTAACATTTCAGGTGAAAGACAGACTCTTCAACAGATAGACACAAAATGCTGGAGTAACTCAGCAAGTCAGGCAGCGTCTCAGGATAGAAGGAATAGGTGATGTTTTGGCCAGAGACTACAGAACCCTGAAGAAGGGTCTCGAGCACAACGTCACCCATTCCTTCTATCCAGAGATGCAGCATGCCCGCTGAGTTACTGCAGGAATTTGTGTCTATCTTCGGTATAAACCAGTTCTTTCCCACACAGACCCTTCAGCAAAACTGGCCCTTTCCACAAAAGCTGTCTGATCGAAGAGCTTTTCCAGCATTTGTCTTTTCATCATTTTAGATCGGCAACTTCTGCTGATCTTGCTCAACAAGTACTTAGCAACTGTAGAACACTTCCAACATCCAAAGGTGATAAACAGCCTGGGTTAAATCAAGCACTCAAGTTAGCTCATCGAGTCATAGAGTGATACATCGTGAAAACAGGCCCTTCGGCCCAACTTGCCCACACCGACCAACATATCCCAGCTACACGAGTCCCACCGGCCCGCGTTTGGTCCATATCCCTCCAAACTTGTCCTATCTGCGTACCTGTTTAACTGTTTCTTAAACGTTGGGATGGAACCTGCCTCAACTACCTCCTCTGGCAGCTTGCTCCATACATCCGCCACCACTTTGGGTGAAAAAGTTACTCCTTAGATTCCTATTAAATCTTTTCCCCTTCACCTTAAACCTCTGTCCTCTTGTCCTCGATTCACCTCTGGGCAAGAGATGCTGTGCATCTACCCCATCTATTCCTTCACACTACTGTATTTGGGTGCATGCAATCCTGTACCATAGAAAATAAATGCAACTTGTCGTCTTCTCCCACTATCACTCTGTTGCATCTGCACTCTCTCTGCAGAAGGCAGTCATCAGAGCACGATAAAAATGTGGAACGTTTGCTGTGCAATGGACAATAGACAATAGGTACAGGAGTAGGCCATTCGGCCCTTCGAGCCAGCAACACCATTTACCGTGATCATGGCTGATCATGCACAATCAATACCCCATTCCTGCCTTCTCCCCATATGCCCTGACTCCGCTATCATTAAGGGCTCTATCTAACTCTCTCTTGAAAGCATCCAGAGAATTGGCCTCCACTGCCTTCTGAGGCAGAGAATTCCAGATTCACAACTCTCTGAGTGAAAAAGTTCACTGCAGCACAGGCAAGCTGTCACCCTGGCAACTGAGTAAGTTGCTCAGCACAAATAACTGCAGACAAGCAACAAATTCAACACTCCATGCCCGGAGCTTCACTGCAACAAAAAGGAATCCTGAACTTTCAGCTACATTTTCTCAACATGAAGCAGCAATTCCAATGTTGCTGTTGTGCAAGACGTTGTTGAGGCTGCATCAGAGTATTGTGTTCATTTCTGGTCACATGTGATCGCAAAGATGTTTATGGACTTAGTAGACCTTAATAATCTACAAATAATAGTTAGAGCAAAAGAAAGAACACTTCCTGACTGTATCCAAGGTTTGTTTTCAGTGAGGGAGAGCAGGTATCCAATCTGGGGAAATTATGTTTGAAAAAAAGAGGGTATGGACAAATGTGAAAAATAGACATGTGACTGTTAAAGGGGTCAATTTATGAAATAGTGCACCAATGAATTAAAAGTGTGTAGTAATATGTGTAAATTCAACAAAATATTCAAAAATATTATATTTGAAAGATACAAAATATGTCACCAACACTGAGAAATGACTGACATGACAGAAATGATGTTTCTTGATTATATTTGTGTTTCTTTCTTTGTATTGTTTATCTGCTTCTGACTTATGATGTGTATCTCTGGAAAGAACAAATGGGTGACGTTTCGGGTCGAGACCTTTCTTCAGACTGAGCCTGAAGAAGGGTCTCGACCTGAAACGTCACCAATTCCTTCTATCCGGAGATGTTGCCTGTACAGCTGAGTTATTCCAGCATTTTGTGTCTGCATTCCTTCACACTACTGTATTCGGGTGTATGTAATCCTATGCCACAGATAATAAATGCATCTTCTCCCACTATCATTCTGCTGCAGCTGCACTCTCTCCCTGCGGAAGGCAGTGACCAGAGAACGATAAACAAGTGGAACGTTTTTCTGCAGCTCAAGCAAGCTGTTACCCTGGCAAATACGGAAGGAGCTCACCACAAATAACTGGATCAAGTAACAATTTCAACAGTCCCTGCTCTGAGAATCACTGCAACAAAGAGGCATCCTGAACATTCAGATACATTTTCTAAACACTAGCCACAACTTATCATCTCCTCCCCATTCCGATAAGACCATTTCCTCCGCAACTCTCTGGTCAACCCATCCCTTCCCACCCTAACCACCACCCCCCCAGGTACATTTCCCTGCCACCACAGAAGACGCAACAGTTGTCCCTATGCCTCCCCCCTCAACTCCGTCCAAGAACCCTGACAGTCTTTTCAGGTGAGGCAGAGGTTCACTTGCATCTCCTCCAACCACATCTACTGCATCCGCTGTTCCTGGTGTGTACTTCTACAAATCGTTTGTTTCGTAGAACACCTCTGCTCGGTCCACTTAATCCTACCTGACCTCCCAGTTGCTAAATACTAACTTCCCCCTCCCATTCCCACGCTGATCTTTCTGTCCTGGGCCTCATCCATTGCCAGCACAAATTGGAGGAACAGCACCTCATATTTCACTTGGGCAGCTTACACCCCAGCAGTATGAACATTGACTTTTCTAACTTCAAGTAACCCTTGCTTTTCATCTCTCTCCATCCCTCCCCCTTCCCAGTTCTCTGACCGGCCTTACTGTCTTCAACTACTTTTTTATCTGTTTGTTTTGTTGTAATCTTCTCCCAGCTAACAACGATCTACATTTTCCATGATCTGCATTCCCTCTATCCTATTTTCACACCTTACACTTCCTTATCTAAGTTTCTCCCTCTCCCCTTACATCAGTCTGAAGACATTTATTCACAAAATGCTGGAGTAACTCAGCAGGTCAGGCAGCATCTCAGGAGAGAAGGAATGGGTGACGTTTCGGGTCGAGACCCTTCCTCAGACTGAGGTCAGGGAAGCGGGACAAAGGAAGGATATAGGTGGAGACAGGAAGAAAAGGGAGAACTGGGAAGGGGAAGAGAGGGACAGAGGAACTATCTAAAGCCCACTGGAAATTAGAAGAACAGCACCTCATATTTCGCTTGGCCAGCTTGCAGCTTAGCGGTATGAACATTGACTTCTTTGTCCAGTCACTCTACACCTCCATCCCCCACAAGGGTGTTCTTGAAGCCCTCGGTTTCTTCCTCGACCATAGAACCAGCCAATCCCCATCTACTAACACTCTCCTCCGCCTAGCAGAGCTGGTTCTTTCCCTAACAACTTCTCCTTTGACTCCTCCCACTTCCTCCAAACCAGAGGCGTAGCTATGGGCACTCGCATGGGCCCTAGCTATGCCTGCCTCTATGTCGGGTACGTCGAACAATCCCTGTTCCAGACGTACACTGGCCCCATCCCCGAACTCTATCTCCGCTACAACGTTGACTGCATTGGTGCTACCTTTTGTACCGATGCAGAACTCACTGACTTCATACACTTCACTTCCAATTTCCATCCTGCTCTTAAATATACTTGGACTATCTCTGACATCTCCCTCCCATTTCTGGACCTCACCATCTCCATCACAGGAGACAGACTAGTGACTGACATCTACTATAAACCCACTGACTCGCACAGCTATCTGGACTACACCTATTCCCACCCTGAATACTGCAAAAAGTCTATCCCCTACTCCCAATTCCTCATTCTATGCCGCATCTGCACCCGGGATGAGGTGTTTCACACTAGGGCATCAGAGATGTCATCATTCTTCAGGAAACGGGGCTTCCGCTCTTCCATTATAGATGAGGCTCTCACTAGGGTCTCGTCTACATCCCGCAGCTCCGCTCTTGCTCCCCCTCCCCCCATTCGTAACAAGGACAGAATCCCCCTCGTTCTCACCTTCCACCCCATCAGCCAGCGTATCCAACAAATCATCCTCCAACATTTCCGTCACCTCCAACGGGACCCCATTACTGGCCACATCTTCCCATCACCTCCCCTTTCTGCTTTCCGCAGAGACTGTTCCCTCCGTAACTCCCTGGTCCACTCGTCCCTTCCGACCCAAACCACCCCATCCCCGGGCACATTCCCCTGCAATCGCAGGAGATGCAACACCTGTCCCCTTACCTCCCCCCTCAACTCCATCCAAGGACCCCAATAGTCTTTCCAGGTGAGACAGAGGTTCACGTGCACCTCCTCCAACCTCATCTATTTTATCCGCTGCTCTAGATGTCAACTTCTTTACATCGGCGAAACCAAACGCAGGCTCGGCGATCGTTTCGCTCAACACCTTCGCTCAGTCCGCCTGAACCAACCTGATCTCCCGGTGGCTGAGCACTTCAACTCCCCCTCCCACTCCCAGAATGATCTTTCTGTCATGGGCCTCCTCCAGTGCCATAGTGAGGCCCACCGGAAGTTGGAGGAACAGCACCTCATATTTCGCTTGGGCAGCTTGCAGCCCAGCGCTATGAACATTGACTTCTCACCTCAAGGTCAGTCTGAAGAAGGGTCTCGACCCAAAACATCATCATTCCTTCTTTCCAGAGATCCTGCCTGTCCCGCAGTCACTCCAGCATTTTGTGTCTGTCCTGTGTTATATACTGTAAGTGCAATATTCATTCCTCCTACCAATGGCACAATGTGGTGGAATGTAATGCAGTTATTTGTCTTGGCTATGACAACACCACCTCCTCAATCCACTATCTCTATCACCAAGTATGACAAGATGACAGGTGCAACCAAGATCAGAACCTGCACAATCTCGTTTAGCTTGCATTCCACATTGTTGAGTTAAAATACTGAACTCCCTCTCCAAACAGGATCGCCATCACACGAGCTGTCATGTGATATAGTTGGAATAGACAGCTCTCAACCTCTGCTCAAGGACGACAAATACTGTTATCAACAATACACAAACCTAAAGGTATTTATTCACAAAATGTTGGAGTAACTCAGCAGGTCAGGCAGCATCTCAGGAGAGAAGGAATGGGCAACGTTTCGGGTCGAGATCCTTCTTCTTCAGAAGGGTCTCGACCCGAAACGTCGCCCATTCCTTCTCTCCTGAGATGCTGCCTGAACGGCTGAGTTAGTCCAGCATTTTGTGAATAAATACCTTCGATTTGTACCAGCATCTGCAGTTATTTTCTTATACACAAACCTAAATGTATTTACAAAAAACACCTCATAGAAGACTAGAAATGCCAGAGTCATATAGCGCTGGAACTTCAGCCCATCTTCTCCATGCTGACCAAGATGTCCCATCTACATTAGTTCCACCTGCCCCCATTTGGTCCTTACCCTCTAAACCTTAATGCTGGAGTAACTGAGCGGGACAGACAGCATCTCTGGACAGAAGGAATGGGTGACGTATCAGGTTGAGACCCTGCTTCAGACTAGTCAGGGGAAGAGAAACAAGAAATATAGACAGCGATGTAGACAGATATCGAACAAATTAATGAAATAAATGCAGAAAAGCAACGATAATAAAGGAAACAGGCCATTGTTAGATGTTTGCTTGGTGACAACGGGAACCTAGAGCGTACCCTCTCCTCACCTTCCCCACCCTCCCGACCACCCTGAACCCTCTCACCACCCACTTAACCCTATCACCACCGCCCCATGAAACCTAACCACCCCTCTACTCACCCCCTGAACTCTTTCACCACCCCGAGACCGCTCATCACCCCCAAGACCTCTATTCACCCCCTGAAACCTCTCCCTACCCCCTAAACCCTCTAATCACCCGCCTAAACGCTCCAATCACCCGCCTAATCCCTCTGACCACCCCCTAAACCCTCTAATCACACCTAACCCCCTCGCCACCTGAGTGAGCGTGTGGTGGTGTTGGAAAAGCAGCTCGATGACCTCACGGCCATCCGGGAATGCGAGTTTCCTGGACAGGACCTACTGTGAGGCGGTCACGCCAAGAGTCAGAGTCCAGGTCGAGCGAAGGTGGCTGTGCCTATTGCAAACAGGTACACCCTCTTGGGAGCTGTCGGGGCAGAAGACGCTTCCAGTCCGAGCGGCGGACAGGTTGGTGGCTCTAATCCAGGCAAGGAGACTCGGCCGGGGAGACCGAAGTCAGGAAGAGCCATAGTAGTGGGTGACTCCATTGTCCGAGGTACGGACAGTAGATTCTGTGGCGGCAGGCGGGACTCGAGGATGGTCTGTTGCCTCCCTGGTGCCAGGGTTCAAGACATCTCGGAGCGGCTTCATAACATCCTAGCGAGGGAAGGCGATCAACCGGAGGTAGTTGTGCAAGTGGGCACGAATGACGTCGGGAGGAAGGAGATACTGCAACGTGAGTTTAGAGAGTTAGGAAGGAGACTGAGAAGTAGGACGCCGAGGGTGGTTATCTCTGGACTGTTACCTGTACCTCGTGCTGGTGAGGGCAGGAACAGAGAGATTGGGGATATGAATGTATGGCTGAGGGGCTGGTGCAGGGAGCAGGGATTTAGATTTCTAGACCACTGGGATCTCTTCTGGGGTAGGGGTGACCTGTACAAAAGGGACGGGTTGCACCTTAATAGCAGGGGGACCAACATTCTGGCAAGCAGGTTTGCTAATGCTACACGTGTGGCTTTAAACTAAGTAGTGGCAGGGAGGGGTTGACAAATTGGGAATATGGAGATGGAGTTAAAGGAGAAGCGAATACAGGAGACGTTGCAAAGGACTTTCGAATAAATGGGAAGGGAACTTCGAGATGGGATAAGAGAGTACGGTCAGGGCCAATTGTGACCGGTGCGAGCGGGGAGGTAAATACCGAAGTTAAAGAGTATTTAAATGCGCGAAGTATGAAAAATAAAGTGGATGAGCTTGAGGCTCAGTTAGACATTGGCAAGTATGATGTTGTGGGAATCAGAGACATGGCTACAAGAGGACCAGGGCTGGGAACTGAATATTCAGGGGTACACAACGTATAGAAAAGACAAACAGGTGGGCAGAGGGGGTGGGGTCGCTCTGTTGGAAAGGAATGATATTCACTCCCTTGCAAGGGGTGACATAGAATCAGGAGATGTAGAATCTGTATGAATAGAAATGAGGAATTATAAGGGTAAAGAGTTATCTACAGGCCCCCAAACAGTAGCCTCGACATAGGGTGCAAGTTGAATCAAGAGCTAAAATTAACATGTCGCAAATGTAATGCTACGGTGGTTATGGGAGATTTCAACATGCAGGTAGACTGGGAAAATCAGGTTGGTAATGGACCCCAGGAAAGAGAATTTGTGGAGTGCCTCCGAGGTGGATTCTTAGAACAGCTTGTACTGGACCCAATTCTGGATTTAGTGTTGTGTAATGAACCTGATCTGATAAGGGGACTCGAGGTAAACGATCCATTAGGATGCAGTGATCACAATATGATAAGTTTTACAAATTGAGAGGGAGAAGGGAAAATCGGAAGTGTCAGTATTACACTATAGCAAAGGGGATTACAGAGGCATAAGCTGACCAGATTTGACTGGAAGGAGGCCAGAGCAAGGAAGACAGTGGAACAGCAATGACAGGTATTCCTGGGAACAATGCAGAAGTTGCAGGATCAATTTATCCCAAAGAGGAGGAAAGAATCTAAGGGGAGTAAGAGGCACCCATGGCTGACAAGGGAAGTCAAGGACAGCATAAAATAAAAGGGAAGAAGTATATCACAGCAAAGAAGAGTGGGAAGCCAGAGGATTGAGAGTCTTTTAAAGAGCAAAAGAAGATTTTAAAAAATAAGCAATACGGGGAGAAAAGATGAGGTACGAGGGTAAGCTAGCCAATAATATAAAGGAGGATAGTAAAAGCTTTTTTAGGTATGTGAAGAGGAAAACAATAGTCAAAGCAAATGTGGGTCCCTTGAAGTCAGAAGCAGGGGAATTTATTATGGGGAACAAGGAAATGGCAGATGAGTTGAACCGGTACTTTGGGTCTGTCTTCACTAAGGAAGATACAAACAATCTCACAGATATTCTAGTGGCCAGAGATCCTAGGGTGACGGAGGAACTGAAGGAGATTCACATTAGGCAGGAAATGGTGTTGGGTAGACTGATGGGATTGGCAGCTGATAAATCCCCAGGGCCTGATGGTCAGCATCCCAGGGTACTTAAGGAGGTGGCTCTAGAAATTGTGGATGCATTGGTGATCATTTTCCAATGTTCTATAGATTCAGGATCAGATCCTGTGGATTGCAGGGTAGCTAATGTTACCCTACTATTTAAGAAAGGAGGGAGAGAGAATACGGGAAATTATAGATCAGTTAGTCTGACATCAGTGGTGGGGAAGATGCCTGAGTCAATTATAAAAGACAAAATTGCAGAGCATTTGGATAGCAGTAACAGGATCGTTCCGAGTCAGCATGGATTTACGAAGGGGAAATCTTCTGGAATTTTTTGAGGATGTAACTAGGAAAATTGACAGGGGAGTCGGTGGATATGGTGTACCTCGACTTTCAGAAAGCCTTTGATAAGGTCCCACATAGGAGCTTAGTGGGCAAAATTAGAGCACATGGTATTGAGGGTAGGGTACTGACATGGATAAAAAATTGGTTGACAGGCAGAAAGCAAAGAGTGGGGATAAATGGGTCCCTTTCAGAATGGCAGGCAGTGACTAGTGGGGTACCGCAAGGCTCGGTGCTGGGACCGCAGCTATTTACAATATACATTAAGAACTTGGATGAAGGGATTAAAAGTGCCAGTAGCAAATTTACAGATGATACAAAGCTGGGTGGTAGTGTGAGCTGTGAGGAAGATGTTATGAGGTTGCAGGGTGACTTGGACAGGTTGTGTGAGTGGGCGGATGCATGGCAGATGCAGTTTAATGTGCATGTGTGAGGTTATCCACTTTGGTGGTAAGAATAAGAGGGCAGATCATCATCCGAATGGTCTCAAGTTAGGAAAAAGGGACGTACAATAAGATCTGGGTGTCCCAGTGCATCAGTCACAGAAAGGAAGCATGCAGGTCCAGCAGGCAGTGAAGAAAGCCAATGGAATGTTGGCCTTTACAACAAGGGGAGTTGAGTATAGGAGCAAAGAGGTCCTTCTGCAGTTGTACAGGGCCCTAGTGAGACCGCACCTGGAGTACTGTGTGCAGTTTTGATCTCCAAATTTGAGGATGGATATTCTTGCTATTGAGGGTGTGCAGCGTACGTTTACTAAGTTAATTCCTGGAATGGCGGAACTGTCATATGTTAAAAGACTGGAGCGACTAGGCTTGTATACACTGGAATTTAGAAGGATGAGAAGGGATCTTATCGAAACATACAAGATTATTAAGGGGTTGGACACATTAGACGCAGGAAACATATTCCCAATGTTGGGGGAGTCCAGAACAAGGGGCCACAGTTTAAGAATAAAGGGTAGGCCATTTAGAACAGAGATGAGGAAAAACTTTTTCAGTCAGAGTTCACTGCCTCAGAAGGCAGTGGAGGCCAATTCTCTGAACACATTCAAGAGAGCTAGATAGAGCTCTGAAGGATAGCGGAGTCAGGGGCGAAGGCAGGAACGGGGTACTGATTGGGAATGATCAGCCATGATCACATTGAATGGTGGTGCTGGCTCGAAGGGCCGAATGGCCTACTCCTGCACCTATTCTCTATCGCCACCTCCTGAACCCTCTAATCACACGTAAACCCTCTCCCCACACCCTGAACCCTCTAATCACATCCATGAATCCTCTCACCACCCCCTAAACCCTCTGGTCACCCGCCTAAACCCTCTCACCACAACACCTTAAAATTATGCCTGAACCTTCTCCCCACCCCATGAACCGCCTAATTATCCTCCCCACCCCCTGAACCCTCTAATCATGCTCCCCACCCTCCTGAACCCTCTCAGCACATCCGAACCATCTAATCACGCTCCCTACCCCCTGAACACCTCTCACCAGCCCCCTGAACCCTCTCCCAACCCTCTAACCACCCCCCCGAACCCTCTGATCACCCTCTCCCAACCCCCATGAACCCTCTCCCCACTCCCCTGAACTCTCTCCCCACCCCTTGAACCCCCTCCCCACCCCTTGAACCCTCACCCCACCCCCCTGAACTCTCTCCCCACCCCTTGAACCCTCACCTCACCCCTTGAACCCTCTAATCATCCTCTCCCCACCCCTGAACCCCCTCCCCACCCCCTAAACCCCCTCCCCTGAATCCTCTCCCGACCCCCCTGAACCCTCTCCACACCCCCCTGAACCCTCTCACCCCGCTAAATCCTCTCCCGACCCACCTAAACCCTCTCCCGACTCCCCTGAACCCTCTCCCCACCCACCTGAACCCTCTCCCTGCCCCCTTAAATCCTCTCCTGACCGCCTTGAACCCTCTCTCCATCCCCGGAACCCTCTAATCACCCTCCCAACCCCCCTGTAAATCCTCTCCCCTCCCCCCTGAACCCTCTCACCACCCCGCTAAATCCTCGCCCGACCCCCCCTGAACCCTCTAATCACCCTCCACACCCCCGTAAATCCTATCTCTACCCCCTTAACCCTCTCCCCACCCCCCTGGCTGAACCCTTTCCACACCCACCTGAACCCTCTCCCCAACCCCCTGAACACTCTCCCCACCCACCTGAACCCTCTCCCTACCCCCTTAAATCCTCTCCTGACCGCCCTGAACCCTCTCTACACCCCCCTGTATCCTCTCCCCACCCCCCTGAATCCTCTTAATCACCCTGAACCCTCTCACCACCACTTGAATCCTTTCTCCACTCTCTGAACCCTCTCCCCACCTCCCTGAACCCGTTCCCCATTGAACCCTCTCCCTACCCCCCTAAATCTGCTCCCCACCCCCTGCACCCTCTCACCACCCTGCTAAATCCTCTCCCGACCCCCCCTGAACACCCTCACACCCCTGCACCCTCTACCGACCCCCCTGAACCCTTTCCCTACCACCTTAAATCCTCTCCCCACCCCCTTGAACCCTCTCCCCATCCCCTGAACCTTCTAATCACCCTCCCCACCCAGTAAATCCTCTGCTGACCCACCTGAACCCACTCCCCACCCCCTAAACCGTCTCCCACCCCCCTGAACGCTCTCACCACCTCGCTAAATCCTCTCCCGACCCCCTGAACCCTCTCCCGACAGCCCTGAACCCTCTCCCCATCCCCTGAACCCTCTAATCACTTTCCCCACCCCCCTAAATCCTCTCCTGATCCCCCTAAATCCTCTCCCGATTCCCCCTGAACCCACTCCCCACCCCCTGGCTGAACCCACCCCCGTAAATCCTCTCCAGGCCCCCCTGAACCCACTAATCACCCTACCACCCCCATAAACCTCCAAAAACCTCCACCCTCCAAAGACGTACAGGTATGTAGGTTAATTGGCTGGGTAAATGTTAAAAAAATTGTCCCTAGTGGGTGTAGGATAGTGTTAATGTACGGGGATCGCTGGGCGGCACGGACTTGGTGGGCCGAAAAGGCCTGTTTCCGGCTGTATATATATGATATGATAAACCTTCTCCCCACCCTGAACCCTCTCACCACCCCCACTTAATCCTCTCCCGACCCCCCTGAACCATCTCCACATCCCCTGAACCCTCTAATCGCCCTTCCCACCCCCGTAAATACTCTCCCCACCCCTGCATCCTCTCCCAACCCCCCTAAATCCGCCCCACCCCCTGAACCCTCTCCCCACCCTGCTAAACCCTCTCCCCACCCTGAACCCTCTCCCCACCCCGCTAAACCCTCTCCCCACCCCGCTAAACCCTCTCCCCACCCTGAACCCTCTCCCCACCCCGCTAAACCCTCTCCCCACCCTGAACCCTCTCCCCACCCTGAACCCTCTCCCCACCCCGCTAAACCCTCTCCCCACCCCGCTAAACCCTCTCCCCACCCTGAACCCTCTCCCCACCCCGCTAAACCCTCTCCCCACCCCGCTAAACCCTCTCCCCACCCCCTGCACCCTCTCCCCACCCCCTGCACCCTCTCCCCGCCCCGCTAAACCCTCTCCCCGCCCCGCTAAACCCTCTCCCCGCCCCTCTAAACCCTCTCCCCACCCCGCTAAACCCTCTCCCCACCCCTCTAAACCCTCTCCCCACCCTGAACCCTCTCCCCACCCCGCTAAACCCTCTCCCCACCCCTCTAAACCCTCTCCCCACCCCGCTAAACCCTCTCCCCACCCCTCTAAACCCTCTCCCCACCCTGAACCCACTCCCCACCCCTCTAAACCCTCTCCCCACCCCGCTAAACCCTCTCCCCACCCCTCTAAACCCTCTCCCCACCCCGCTAAACCCTCTCCCCACCCCGCTAAACCCTCTCCCCACCCTGAACCCTCTCCCCACCCCCTAAACCCTCTCCCCACCCCGCTAAACCCTCTCCCCACCCCGCTAAACCCTCTCCCCACCCCGCTAAACCCTCTCCCCACCCCCCTAAACCCTCTCCCCACCCCGCTAAACCCTCTCCCCACCCCTCTAAACCCTCTCCCCACCCCCCTAAACCCTCTCCCCACCCCGCTAAACCCTCTCCCCACCCCCCTAAACCCTCTCCAACAGCCTCCCCGCCATCA
This sequence comes from Rhinoraja longicauda, assembly GCF_053455715.1. Lineage (NCBI taxonomy): Eukaryota > Metazoa > Chordata > Chondrichthyes > Rajiformes > Arhynchobatidae > Rhinoraja > Rhinoraja longicauda. The sequence goes on from NC_135991.1 coordinate 4,441,251, forward strand.
TGTCCGCTCCGCTCCGCACCGCACCCTCTCCACCGCATAAACTCGGGGTCTCACCAGATGGTGGCCGCCGCTTCATCGATCGGCAGGAAACCGGTTCTCAGACCGCCCGGACTTTCCCCGCGGGGGGAGGAGAGAGATGATTGAATCTGCGCCACTTCGTCTCGCAGTCGCCTCTTCCTCCTCTTGTTGATGGCGGCGGCCGTTGGCGGTTGGCGGCCCCGCGCGGGTGGGCGGGGAAACACATCCCGCCTCCTCCCTCGTGTCTCGGGAGGATCCGCCTTCACCATTGGTCACGGTCCGGTGAGCGACGTTCCCCTCCACCAATTGAACGCGTTGCCTCCGCGGCCTGCGGATGACGCGAGTTTCGCCCCGTCCTCGCACCGCCCCCGTCCTTGCCTCACCCCGTCCCTCCCACGCCCCCGTACTCGCCCCGCCCCCGTCCTCGCCCCTTACCGTCCTCGCCCCGTCCCTCCTTCGCCCCGCCCCCGTCCTTGCTCCGTCCCTCCCTCGTCCCGCCCCCGTCCTTGCCGCGCCCCCGTCCTCGCCCCGCCCCCTTCCCTTCCGGCCTCCCCCATTGGTTATTCCCCGCTGATCGGCATTCCCCGCCACCAATGGGCCTTCTCCCCTAACGTTATGGGGCGGGTTCTCCTCTGCTACTGGATATCCCCAGGAGCAAAGAGGTCCTTCTGCAGTTGTACAGGGCCCTAGTGAGACCGCACCTGGAGGACTGTGTGCAGTTTTAGTCTCCAAATTTGAGGAAGGATATTCTTGCTATTGAGGGCGTGCAGCGTAGGTTTACTAGGTTAATTCCCAGAATGGCGGGACTGTCGTATGTTGAAAGACTGGAGCGACTAGGCTTGTATACACTGGAATTTAGAAGGATGAGAGGGGATCTTATCGAAACGTATAAGATTATTAAGCGGCTGGACACGTTAGAGGCAGGAAACATGTTCCCAATGTTGGGGGAGTCCAGAACAAGGGGCCACAGTTTAAGAATAAGGGGTAGGCCATTTAGAACTGAGATGAGGAAAAAAATGTCACTCAGAGAGTTGTGAATCTGTGGAATTCTCTGCCTCAGAAGGCAATGGAGGCCAATTCTCTGAATGCATTCAAGAGAGAGCTGGATAAAGCTCTTAAGGATAGCGGAGTCAGGGGGTGTGGGGAGAAGGCAGGAACAGGGTACTGATTGAGAATGATCAGCCATGATCACATTGAATGGCGGTGCTGGCTCGAAGGGCCGAATGGCCTCCTGCACCTATTGTCTATTGGCAACCACCACAACCAATGGGACTGAACGGGAGGGTACGTCGCGCAAATTGTGCTCTAATGTGCTCTAATTTTGCACACTAATCTCTTGTGTGGGACCTTGTCAGAGGCTTTTTGAAAACCAGATACACCACATCCACTGGCTCTCCCTTATCCTTCCCTGACGGCATCGAGAGGTTCAACCTCCGTCATTGGATCTCTACGATGACTGACATCCCCTGCAAACAATGGGAGAGAATGGGGGCGTTATCGGATGGGTACCGGACACCACTATTGGTTATAACCCCTGACTGACTTTCCCCAAGACCAATGGGAAACAATTGGGAACTACGTCCCGCCCCCTCACTGCATCATGGAGAGCGGACACAAAATGCTGAGGTGACTCAGCGGGTCAGGCAGCATCTCTGGAGAGAAGGCATGGGCGACGTTCCCTTCACTGCCTGCTGTACACTATAGACAATAGGTGCAGAAGTAGGCCATTCGACCCTTTGAGCCAGCACCGCCATTCAATGTGATCATGGGTGATCATTCTCAATCAGTACCCCGTTCCTGCCTTCTCCCCATACCCCCTGACTCCGCTATCCTTAAGAGCTCTATCTAGCTCTCTCTTGAATGCATTCAGAGAATTGGCCTCCACTGCCTTCTGAGGCAGAGAATTCCACAGATTCACAACTCTCTGACTGAAAACGTTTTTCCTCATCTCCGTTCTAAATGGCCTACTCCTGATTCCTAAACTCTCTCATTCAAAAGAGAGCTAGATAGAGCTCTTAAGGACAGCGGAGTCAGGGGGTATGGGGAGAAGGCAGGAACGGGGTACTGATTGAGAATGATTAACCATGATCACATTGAATGGCGGTGCTGGCTCGAAGGGCCGAATGGCCTCCTCCTGCACCTATTGTCTATTGTGGCTCCTGGTTCTGGACTCCCCCAACATTGGGAACATGTTTCATGCCTCCAACGTGGCAAACCCCTTAATAATCCTATATGTTTCGATAACATCCCCTCTCATCCTTCTAAATTCCAGTGTATACAAGCCTAGCCGCTCCAGTCTTTCAACATACGACAGTCCCGCCTTCCCGGGAATTAACTTAGTAAACCTACACTGCACGCCCTCAATAGCAAGAATATCCTTCCTCAAATTTGGAGACCAAAACTGCACACAGTACTCCAGGTGCGGTCTCACTAGGGCCCTATACAACTGCAGAAGGACCTCTTTGCTCCTATACTCAACTCCTCTTGTTATGCAATGCTTACTTTCCGTGACCGATGTACAAGCACACCCAGGTTTCGTTGCACCTCTCCTTCTCCCAATCTGACACCATTGATATAATTGCCTTCCTGTTCTTGCCACCAAAGTGGGTAACCTCACATTTTTCCACATTATACCGCATCTGCTATGCTTCTGCCCACTCACCCGTCCCAACCTATCCAAGTCACCCTGCAGACTCAGAGCATCCTCCTCGCAGCTCACTCTGCTGGGTGGAGCTTTGTGTCATCTGCAAACTTGGAGATCTTCCATTTAATTCCTTCATCAAATTGTTAATATATATTGTGAACAACTGGGGTCCCAGGACCGAGCCTTGTGGCACACCATTAGCTCACTGCCTGCCATTCTGAAGAGGACCTGTTAATTCCTACTCTTTGCTTCCTGTCTGCCAACCAGTTCTCTGTCCATGTCAATACCCAACCCCCAATACCATGTGCTCTAATTTTGCACACTAATCTCTTGTGTGGGACCTTGTCAAAGGCTTTTTGAAAACCCAGATACACCACATCCACTGGCTCTCCCTTATCCATTCTACTTGTTACATCCTCAAAAAATTCCAAAAGATTAGTCAAGCATGATTTCCCCTTCATAAATCCATGCTGAATTTGACCGATCCAGTCACTGCTTTCCAAATGCGCTGCTATAACCTCTTTAATAATCGACTCCAGCATCTTCCCCACCACTGATATAAGGCTGAGGAATATAATTCGGCTGGGGAATATAAACGGTCTATAATTCCCCGTTTTCTCTCTCCCTCCTTTCTTAAAAAGTGGGGTTACGTTGGGTAACCTCCAGTCCACAGCAACAGATCCAGAGTCGAGAGAACATTGGAAAAATATCACCCATGCATCCATGATTTCTTGGGCCACCTCGTTGAGTACCGAGATGCGGACCATCAGGCCCTGGGGATTTATCTGCCTTCAGTCCCAACAGTTTACCCAACACCTTTTTCTGATTAATCTGGATTCCCTTCAGCTCCTCCCTCCCACTAGATGCTCGGTCCCTTGGTATTTCCAGGAGATTGTTTGTGTCTTCCTTAGTGAGCACAGAACCAAAGTACTTCTTTAACTGATCTGCCATTTCCATGTTTCTTATTATAAATTCACCTGTCTGACTACAAGGGACCTAACCTACATTCATTTACACTAATCTTTTCCTTTTTACATACCCATGGAAAATTTTAGTCATTTTTTATATACCAGGCAAGCTCTTTTTCCCCCTCTTAATTAGCCCCTTTGTCCTCCTCTGTTGAGTTCTAAATTTCTCCCAGTCCTCTGGTTTGTCCCTTCGTCTGGCCAATTTATATGCTGCTATAACACTATCCTTTAACATTATCGTTGACGTCCCTCATCAATCATGGTTGAGCCACCTTCCCAGTTTTATTTTTTCGCCAGCCAATTTCGTAGACATTCCCTGCAATCAATGGAATGAATGGGGGAGTGGGGGTTACTTCATCTGCAGGAGGAACCTGAAGTCACGAGGTCATAAGTGATAGTAGGATTAGGCCATTTGGCCCATCAAGTCTACCACACCATTCAATCATGGCTGATCGACCTTTACCTCTTAACCCCATTCTCCTGCCTTCTCCCCATCACCCGTACTGATCACGAATCAATCGATCTCTGCCGTAAAAATATCCATTGACTTGGCCTCCACAGCCCTCTGTGGCAAAGAATTCCACAGATTCACCACCCTCTGACTAAAGAAATTTCTCCTCATCTCCTTCCTGAAGGAACATCCTGTAATTTTGAGGCTACGACCTAGACTCTTCCACCTCTCCACATCTACTCTGTCTAAGCCGTTCACTATTCTGTGTGTTTCAATGAGGTCCCCCTTCATTCTTCCAAACTCCAGCGAGTACAGGCCCAGTGCCGTCAAACACCCATCATATGTTAACCTACACATTCCTGGCATTATTCTTGCAAACCTCTGGACCCTCTCCAGGACCAGCACATCTTTCCTCATATGCTGCCCAAAATTGTTCACAATATTCCAAATGCAGCCAGACCAGCACCTTATAGCCTCAGCATGACATCTGTTTTTTATGTACTAGCCCTCTTGAAATAAATGCGTTTGCCTTCTTTCATAGATTGATGAATAGTCATAGATTGCTTAGCAGTGTGGAAACAGGCCCTTCAGCCCAACTCGCCCACACCAGCCAACAATGTCCCACGTACCCTAGTCCCACTTGCGTGTGCTTGGTCCATAACCCTCCAAACCTGCCCTATCCTTGTACCTGTCCAACTGTTTCTTAAACGATTGGTTAGTCCCAGCCTCAACTACCTCCTCTGGCAGCTTGTTCCGTACACCCACCACTCACTGTGTGAAAAGGTTACCCCTCAAACTCCTATTAAATCATTTCCCCTTCATCTTGAACCTGCAGGAGGGACCTGAAGTCATGAGGTCATAAGTGATAGCTCATAAGCAATATTGATATAACTATCATAAGTGATAGTCATAAGCAATATTTTACATGCTGCAGTCTAATTTGGCGTTTCCAATGTAGTGTACCTACGCTTCATTCATCTGCTTTTAACTGGAAAAAAAAATGTTGAAATAACTTGTTGTAAACCAGTTTATTTTATGCAATGCATGATCCTGAATCCAATGGGTGCAAACATTACCAGGGAAAGTTAGCGCGAGGTATATCAAAAAATATTCTGCATGCAGCAAAGAGCTGACTTATCTTTCCAATGGAGAATAACTACGTTTCATTCTTCTGCCATTAACTGAAGTTGACTTGATAACAACATGCCACAAGCACCATGTGTTTTATGTTCCTGAATCGATTGGGAAAAATGTATCTAGTTGTGCAACCTCACATGAATGGTTAGTGCACTGTTTTGGTACAGTGCAGCATCCATTTAGTTTCAAACCGCAGCGGAGCCCTTTTATAAAGTAAGTCGGAAAATTGACCAATATATTCCCACTGTGGCGACGGTGATGTTTATTCATTCCAATGTTCAGATCGCTACGGTCAGCTCCGGCCTGCATTCCTGCAGCTGCTTTGCTCCACTTGAACTGAACTGACTCCCCCGGAACCTGAAGCAGATTGAGGAATAAAGGGGAAATAAACAAATTGCGCAACACGGCCGATTAAACTAAGATTGGAATGTTAACACAGATAAATCATCAACAAGCTTGAAAGGGTTCAGAAAAGATTTACGAGGATGTTGCCAGGACTAGAGGGTGTGAGCTCTAGGGAGAGGTTAAGTAGGCTGGGTCTCTATTCCATGGAGCGTATGAGGACGAGCGGAGATCTTATAGAGGTATACAAAATCATGAGAGGAATAGATTGGGTAGATGCACAGAGTCTTTTACCCAGAGTAGGGGAATCGAGAACCAGAGGACTTAGGATCAAAGTGAAGGGGAAAAGATATAATAGGAATCCGAGGGGTAACTTTTTCACATAGAGGGTGGTGGTGTATGGAACAAACTGCCAGAGGAGGTATCCCTTCATTTAAGAAACAGTTGGACAGGTACATGGATAGGACAGGTTTGGAAGGTTACGGACCAAGCGCAGGCAAGTGGGACTAGGGTAGCTGGGAAATTGTTGGCGAGTTGGGCCGATGGGCCTGTTTCCACACTGTATCAATTTATGATTCTAAGGCCCTGGCTCCACTGTCGTTTTCTTGAACATTGAGCCATACACTTACCCGATCCACTGTAGACCAGGGAGGCTCTGTATGAGGCGGCAGAGAGCGGGGACAGATCGCTCGGAGAGCGAGTTTGATCCCAGTTCCAAGTCAGTCACTGAGCACTTTGTGCTGAGAGCTCCGACGAGATCCTCCATGCAAGAATCTGTGAGACCGTTCCCCCACAGCCTGGAAATGAAAAAAAATTCTCACCTCAGTTTTAAATGGCCTGCCCTTTATTCTTAGACGGTGGTCCTGGTCCTGGACTCCCCAACATTGGGAACATTTTTCCTGCATCTAGCTTGCCCTGTCCTTTTATACTTTTATACGTTTCTATAAGATCCCCCCTCATCCTTCTAAATTCCAGTGAATACAAGCCCAGTCTTCCCAATCCTTCCTCAAATGACAGTCCCGCCATCCCAGGGATTAACCTTGTGAGCCTACGCTGCACTGCCTCAATAGCAAGGATGTCCTTCCTCAAATTAAGAGACCAAAACTGCACACAATACTCCAGATGTGGTCTCACCAGGGCCCTATACAACTGCAGAAGGACCTCCCTACTCCTATACTCAAATCCTCTCGTTATGAAGGCCAACATGCCATTAGCTTTCGGCACTGCCTCAATAGCAATTTACGTCCATGGTAAAGATGAGGCGATGGGAGGCCTTGCAATTGAAAATGATTGAAATTTTGAAAAGCATGCAAGGTACCTCGGACATAGGTCGGAAGGGACCAGACAAAGGTGCACGAGATAGAATCTAGGTATTGTAATGCAAGTTTGGTAGGGCATGAAAGGGATGAAACAATGAGTCTGCCAGGCAGTCGTGCTTGGGATTTGGAGAAGGAAGCAGAACGGACTTTGCAGACTGAGAGGTTGGAAGATGTATCGGGCCAGCTGGTGGTGGTGGTCGGGGAGAGGTGGGCTGGTATTCGTCCAACTGGTCAATCAGTTGGTTTGAGTTGGTATTCAAGGGCTGGCGCCTGGCCTCAGCAGGCATGGACAGAGTGGATGTGGAGAGGATATTTCCATGAGTGGGCGTCTAGGACTAGAGATCATTGCCTCAGAATTAAAGGACGTTCTTTTAGGAAGGAGATGGGGAGCACTTTCTTTAGTCAGCGGGTGATGAATCTGTGGAATTCTTCGCCACAGAAGGCTGTGGTGGCCAAGTAGGTGGATATTTTTATGGCATAGGTAGATTCTTGATTAATACAGGTGCCAGAGGTTATGGGGAGAAGGCAAGGGAATGAGGTTAGGAGGGATAGTTCAGCCCTGATTGAATGGTGAAGTTGACTTGATGGGCCGAATAATCTATTTCTACTCCTATTCCTTATGATAAGGGTCTGCTTCCGTTGTGTCCATAGATGGCATTTTCTCCGATTAGTACTGCGTTGTTCAACGATAGACATCCGAATAGTGAAAGGCCTGGATAGAGTGGATGTGGAAAAGATATTTCCACTTGTGGGAGAGTCTAGGCCCAAAGGGCACAGCCTCAGAGTTAAAGGATATTCCTTTAGAAAGGAGATGAGGAGGAAGTTCTTTAGTCAGAGGGTGGTGAATCTACGGAATTCTTTACCATTCTTGGATGTAGAAGCCAAGTCAGTGGATATTTTTAAGGCAGAGATGGATAGATTCTTGTTTAGTACAGGTGTCAGGGGTTATGGAGAGAAGGCAGGAGAATGGGAGTTAGGAGGGAGAGATAGATCAGCCATGATTGAATGGCGGAGTAGACTTAATGTGCCTTAATGGCCTAATTCTGCTCCTATCACTTAGGACCTCATGCAGTCCAGTGACTGCAAACGGTATTTCCAAGTCGTTACTTACCAAAGCTTCTGTATTTTACATCTCGGGTCGCTCAAAGCCGGACACATCGCTTTTACTCCTGAGTCTCCCAGTTTATTAGCTCCCACATAGAGCTCCGTCAGAAAGATGCTTGCACTGAGAGTGGTGGCTAGATCCTCGGCACAAGATTCTGTGAGACCGTTGCCCCCCAGCCTGAAGATCAGACAGAGTAAGGGTGAAGGATATGGAGAGATAAGAACTGGTGCAAATCCCCAGTGTTTATCAGTACGAACCGTACATCAGTGCACGAACTGTACACTGCAAGGGCCAGGAAGCGAGTGGGCAAGATCATCTCTGACCCCTCTCACCCTGGCCACAAACTCTTTGAAGCACTTCCCTCTGGAAGGCGACTCCGGACTGTCAAAGCAGCCACAGCCAGACATAAAAACAGTTTTTTTCAGCGAGTAGTAACTCTACTCAATAACCAAAAGTCTGAAGTCTCTTTTTGCTCTGGTTTATTTCACTCACATGTTTAAATCGTAATGTTGTATTCTTAATGTTTTAATGTTTTATGCTTATTCTTAATTGTTTACCGTATGTCCGTGTAGTTACATGCGAGCGGAGCACCAAGGCACATTCCTTGTATGTGTACATGCTTGGCCAATAAACTTATACATTCATTCATTCATAACACAATTATTGATTACATTAATGTTCTGTATCAGGCATCCAGTGACTGTCAACACAATCATTCACAGTCCGACACTTACCACAGTTTTTGTATTTTGCAGCCAGTGTTACTCAGGGCTGCACACACCAGTTTCGTACCAGAATCTCCCAATTCATTGTCATTCAGGTTCAGCTCCGTCAGGGAACGGTTTGCGCGGAGACCAGAGGCCAGATCCTCGGCACAAGGCGGCGCAAGATGGTTCCTGAGCAGCCTGGGGACGAGAGAGGATGAGACGTTCACAGAAACTGAGAAAGTAGGGGCAGGAGTTGGCCATTCGGCCCTTCGGGCCATTCATTATGATCATTGCTGATAATCCATACTCAGTACCCAGTTCCTGCTTTTTCTCCATATCCCTTGATTCCGTTAGCCCTAAGAGCTATAATCTAACTCTCTCTTGAACACATCCAGTGAATTGGCCTCCACTGCCTTCTGTGGCAGAGAATTCCACAGATTCACAACTCTCACAAAAGATTTTCCTCATCTCAGTCCTAAATGGCCGACCCCGTATTCTTAAACTGTGACCCCTGGTTCTGGACTCCCCCAACATCAGGAACATTTTTCCTGCATCTAATCCCTTAAGAATTTTATATGTTTCTATAAGATCCCCCCTCATCCTTCTAAATTCCAGTGAATATAGGTTTCGCTCAAGTTGACTGGAGCAGGTTAGAAAGCTCAGGATGTGTACGTCCCCGTTGGAATGAAGGGCAAAAGGGGTAAACGTAAGGAAGCTTGGCTGACGAGGGAAATTGAGACGTTAGTAAAAAATAAGAAGGATGCATGGGACAGGTTTTGGCAGTCGATCCATTCTTTCATCAGATGTCAGTCCCGCCATCCCGGGAATTAACCTGGTGAAACTATGCTGCACTTCCTCAATTGCCAGAATGTCCTTCCTCAAATTAGGAGACCAAAACTGCACACAATACTCCAGGTGTGGTCTCACCAGGGCTTTGTACAACTGCAGTAGGACCTCCTTATTACTATACGCAAATCCTCTTGCTATGAACGGCAACATACCATTTGCTTTCTTCACGGCACGGTAGCGCAGCGGTAGAGTTGCTGCTTTACAGCGAATGCAGCGCCGGAGACTCAGGTTCGATCCTGACTACGGGTGCTGCACTGTAAGGAGTTTGTACGTTCTCCCCGTGACCTGCGTGGGTTTTCTTCGGTTTCCTCCCACACTCCAAAGACGTACAGGTATGTAGGTTAATTGGCTGGGTAAATGTAAAAATTGTCCCTAGTGGGTGTAGGATAGTGTTAATGTACGGGGATCGCTGGGCGGCACGGACTTGGTGGGCCGAAAAGGCCTGTTTCCGGCTGTATACATATGATATGATATGATATGATATGATATGATATGATATGATACCTGCATGCTTACTTTCAGTGACTAATGTAAAAGGACACCCAGGTCTCGTTGCTCCTCCCCTTTTCCTGAGCCGACTCCATTCAGATAATAATCTACCTTCTTGTTGTTGCCACTAAAGTGGATAACCTCACATTTATCCACATTATACTGCATCTGCCATGCATCTGCCCACTCGAAACGTATAAGATTATTAAGGGGTTGGACACGTTAGAGGCAGGAAACATGTTCCCAATGTTGGGGGAGTCCAGAACCAGGGGCCACAGTTTAAGAATAAGGGGTAGGCCATTTAGAACAGAGATGAGGAAAAACATTTTCAGTCAGAGAGTTGTGAATCTGTGGAATTCTCTGCCTCAGAGGGCAGTGGAGGCCAATTCTCTGAATACATTTAAGAGAGAGCTCGATAGAGCTCTTAAGGATAGCGTAGTCAGGGGGTATGGGGAGAAAGCAGGAACGGGGTACTGATTGAGAATGATCAGCCATGATCACATTGAATGGCAGTGCTGGCTCGAAGGGCCGAATGGCCTACTCCTGCACCTATTATCTATTGTCACTCATCCAACCTAACCAAATCACCCTGCAGCCTCATAGCATCCTCCTGGCAGCTCACACTGCCACCCAGCTTTGTGTCATCCACAAACTTGGAGATTTCAAATACAGAGACAGCGGTCGGTAAAAATCCCCGGTGGTATTCAAAAACAGATTTAATGTTTGGTGTCAAAGATGCCCAGTGCATGGTATCTCACACTGGTACTTACCGTAATTTCTCCACTTTACAGTTCGGCATCTTCAAAGCTGCAGACACCAGTTTCACTCCAGAATCCCCCAGGTCATTGGCCCCCAATCTAAACGCAGAGTGAAAAACAAACTGATTCAAACCTCCGGTCAGAAACTTAATTGAAGAAAATAACAAAATCAAACTGTATTTTTCAGATATTTAGCTGCTAAAAAAGTGACCCCCCACTGAGAGACTTGAACACTCTCTTATTTGAAACTCTTTATCAAACCTTTCCTCCAATTCGACGACACTGAAAAAATCATTCACGCTTTCATTTCCTCCCGCCTAGACTACTGCAACTCCCGATACACTGGGATCAGCCAATCTTCCCTGTCCCGCCTGCAACTGGTCCAAAACGCCGCAGCGAGACTCCTAATGGGTACCCGTAAAAGGGACCACATCACACCGATTCTGGCCTCTCTCCACTGGCTCCCTGTACGGTACAGAATCAACTTCAAGCTCCTCCTATTCACGTATAAAGCCCTAAATGGACATTCCCCCCCCCTACATCAAAAATCTTCTAACCCACCTCTCTAACTCCAGGTCCCTCAGGTCGGCCGACTTGGGGCTACTCACTATCCCGCGGTCTAGGCTTAAGCTCAGGGGTGACCGCGCTTTTGCGGTTGCAGCTCCTAGACTGTGGAACAGCATCCCTCTCCCCATCAGAACTGCCCCCTCCATCGACTTCTTTAAGTCCAGGCTCAAAACCTATTTCTACTCCCTAGCGTTTGAGGCCCATTGAGGACCTGTTGTGAACTGTTTTGTATGTGCTGTTATGTTTGCGTGCTACTGTATGTTTCATTATTTTTTTCCTTAGTACCTAATCAGATGTACAGCACTTTGGTCAACGTGGGTTGTTTTTAAATGTGCTATACAAATAAAATTGACTTGACTTGACTTGACTTTACTATATGTCGTCATGAGAGACAGCGAGAGAGCGTAAGGGGAGGGAGAGCGGGAGGGGAAAGGGGAGAGGGGAGATGGAGGGGGAGAGGGAGGGGGAGGGGGAGAGGGAGAGAGGTGGAGGGGGAAGTGGAGGGGGAGGCCATTTGGCCCTTCGAGCCAGCACCGCCATTCATTGTGATCATGGCTGATCATCCACAATCAGTAACCCGTGCGTGCCTTCTCCTCATATCCCTTGATTCCACTAGCCCCTAGCTCTTATAAAGTCCACTAGCTCTTATAAATTCATCCAGTGAATTGGCCTTCACTGCCCTCTGTGGCACAGAATTCCACAAATTCACAACTCTCCGGGTAAAAACGTTTTTCCTCACCAGTTTTAAATGGCCTCCCCTCTATTCTTACACTGTGGCCCTGGTTCTGGACTCCCCCAACAACGGGAACATTTCTCCTGGCCAGTCCTTTCATAATTGTATACGTCTCTATAAGATCCCCTCTCATCCTTCTAAACTCCAGTGAATACAAGCCCAGTCTTTCCATGCTAACATGCTAAATATTTAATGTTCTTATTCATTCCACTACCGACCTTGGCCTACTTCTGTGCCACCATGATGTTCAACGCACTTCATATTCCCCTTGGGTAGCTTACAATCCAAAGTATGACCATTGAAGTCTCCATTTCAGGTAATACTGTCGTACCCGCCCGTTCTCTCCCATCCGATGCATTTTCCCCACCATGTCCATCCAACCAGAGATATATCCTTAGAAAAGATTTACGAGAATGCTGCCAGGACTAGAGGGTGTGAGCTACAGGGAGAGGTTGAGCAGGCTGGGACTCTATTCCATGGAGCGCAGGAGGATGAGGAGTGATCTTATACACCTGTACAGAATCGTGAGGGGAATAAATCGGGTAGATGCACAGAGTCTCTTGCCCAGAGTAGGGGAGTTGAGGACCAGAGGGGGGGGGGGGGGGTTCTGGAAGCAAAGAAAAGACCAGGACAAACAGATGACTTCAGGCAGGCCGATTGTTGGCTAGGTACGGTGTAACCAAGAGTAATGGTCGGTCATGGTGGCGCAGTGGTAGAGTTGCTGCCTTACAGCGAAAGCAGCGCCAGAGACCCCGGTTCGATCCCGACTACAGGTGCTATCTGTACGGAGTTTGTACATTCTCCCTGTGACCTGCATGGGTTTTGTCTGAGATCTTCGGTTTCCTCCCACACACCAAAGATGTACAGGTTTGTAGGTTAATTGGTTTGGTAAATGTAAAAATTGTCCTAAGTGTGTGTAGCATAGTGTGAGTGTGCGGGGATCGCTGGTCAGCGCGGACCCGGTAGGCCGAAAGGCCTGTTCCCGCGCTGTATCTCTAAACTAAACAAAAAAAAGTAATCTCAGTGCCCATTTCACTGAACACTTACACTTGGTTCACCAAGTTGTACTGGATTTTCTGACTGCCAACCATTTTAACTTCCCTTCCCACTGCAGCCTATCTGTCCTATGACTTGTACGCTGCCAGAGTGAGGCCGCACACAAATTGGAGAAAACCACCTCATATTTTGCTTATGTACTTTACAATCAAGTGGTATGAACGTTGAATTTACAATTTTTAATGTAACTTCTGCAAACGTCCTCATTGCCCACTCCCCCTGCCCCTGCCGACTTGCCAGAATCCTCCAGTAAAACTTTGTTAACCAGTTAGCAACGATGCGTCACACTCGGGATCCGACTGTCCCAAGCCAACAATCGCCCTATCTCGGACCCACCCTGCCTTAGGTCATGATGCCGACCTTAAATTGTCCTGGTCTTTCCTTGCCTCCAGCTGCCTCCCACGCACAATCAGCCTGAAGAAGGGTCCTGACCTGAAATTTCACCGGTCCATTTTCTCCAGAAACACTGCCCGAGTTACTCTCGTCTATCTTTGTCATCAAATAACATCTCAAGTTGTTTTTTCGCTTGGAGACACAGCGCTTGGAGAAACAGGCCCTTCGGCCCACCGAGTTTGCACTGACCTTATGGATCTTATAGAAACATATAAAATTCTTAAGAGGTTGGAAAGGCTAGATGTGGGAAGATTGTTCCCGATGTTGGGGAAGTCCAGAACTAGGGGCACAGCTTAAGGATAAGGGGGAAGTCTTTTAGGACCGAGATGAGAAAACATTTCTTCACACAGAGAGTGGTGAGTCTGTGGAATTCTCTGCCACAGAAGGTAGTTGAGGCCAGTTCATTGGCTATATTTAAGAGGGAGTTAGATGTGGCCCTTGTGGCTAAAGGGATCAGGGGGTATGGAGAGAAGGCAGGTACAGGTTACTGAGCTGGATGATCAGCCATGATCATATTGAATGGCGGTGCAGGCTCGAAGGGCCGAAGGGCCTACTCCTGCACCTATTTTCTATGTTTCTATGTTTCTATGACCAGCAATTCCAGCACATTAATACTACCTGACACGCACACACACTGGGGTGTTAACCTACAAACCTGTGTGGTAGGAAACCAAAGATCTCGGAGAAAACCCACACAGTCATGGGGAGAACGAACAAACTCCGTACAGACAGCACCCGTGGCCAGGATCGAACCCAGGCCTCTGGCACTGGAAGGCAGTCACTCTACCGTTACGCCCTGTTATTTATGACACCAAATCCCAGTCCCCCTGCTGCTTTCCTCTCAATCATATGCCAACCACCTCCATTCTCCAAGTATCCCTTTTACTCCCACCTTTTATCCTGTCCCTGGGTTTACACTGCATCCCTCTGTCTCTTTTTTCCAACTCCAGCCTTTCTCATTTAATCAATTATTTTGCCAATCAATGCCCTCATCCATATCCAGGCTTCGTCCCACCCTCACCTCACTTTCCAGCTTTCTCCGCACTCAGACCAATCTGAAAGGTACCGACCTGAAACGTCGCCTATCACTTTCCTCAAGGATGCCTTCCCCTCTGAGATCCGTCAGTGTATTATGTTTCGGGGCAAAGTTATGCTTTCCAAAACAAGACATGTAAACATTTACCCCAACTCCTGGCACTTGTGCAGCACAGATGCCAGCCGCTGGAGTCCTTCACACTGAATGAGGCAGTGCTCCAGATTGAGGCATTTAATCGTGCCACAGAACCCAATAACGTGAGACAGGACAGCGCAGTCAATCGGGGTAAGCCGCAGTCCACCGAATGAAATCGTTTCCACAAGTCCCAGTGTCTGCTGAGCCAGTGCAGGATTCTGAGACTCAAACAGGTAGTGCATTGTGTTCAGGAGGCTCCTTTTACCAGCTTCACTCCACGCATTTCCAGTCTGACGTTTAACCTCCTCCTTCACCCAGTCAATCACCTGGCAGGTTGTCTGATGAGGAAATGGACCCAGAAACTCCTCCAGCAGCCGCGCTGACAATGGGGAGGAGAGACCAGCGACAAAACGGAGAAATACCTCAAACCGCCCGTCTGTCGTGCTGTGGGCTTCAGTGAGGAGTTTCTGAATGCCCCCCGCATTTGGCATCAAGAATGACCGGAGCGCGGCTACAAACTCTTGGATGGTGAGGTGTGTAAATGTGTACACCACGCTGCGGGCACAATCCTCTTTCTCCAAAAGCTCCATCAGGAACCCAGACAGGAAGTGGGAAGGTTGCAGGTTGTACTTGATCAAATCTTCATCCGTGAACACAATGCTTTTCTCGGCCACTCCTCTGAAGGCCATCAGGCCAACCCTCAGTAACACCTCACAGGGGCTCTCAACCTCACGGCTGTGGTTTTTCAGGATGTTGCAAATATAGTAGGAATATAATTGGGTGATGGTCTTGGGAAGCCGATACGAGTGACCGAGCTTTTTCATGAAGAAGGGGCCTAGAGCCTGTCCGAGAATCCAACAGTAGGAAGGATTGTAGGTCATGGTGTACAGGATCTCGTTCTCCTCCACATGCTTGAAAACGGCCGCAGCCACCGTCAGATCTTCAAAGAATGTGTTAAAATATTCCTTCCGTTCCTCACCAACAAATCCCAGGATTTCAGCCCAGACTCCGATCTCCGCCTTTTCCAATAAATGTAACGCAGCAGGGCGGGTGGTCACCAGCACTGAACACCCCGGAAGTAGCTTGTGTTGGATTAAACTGTACACAATATCGGACATTTTACACCGGAATTGGGGATCTGTGCACATGCGCTGAGGGTCTATGTCTCTCTGACTGTCACCAAAATCTATTCTATCCTTGAATTCATCCAAACCATCAAATATAAACAGCAATCCCACTTGGTTTTTCCAAATTTCTCTCAGAATATTACCAAAGTAAGGATACTGATCCAGAATCAGTTGATTCAGACTTATTTTGCAAGTAATAGTGTTTAAATCGCGGAATTTGAAACTAAAGACAAATTGAAAATGTTGGTATATTTTTCCCATGGCCCAATCATAAACAATCTTTTGAACCAATGTTGTTTTTCCGATCCCTGGAACTCCGGCCACTGCTGTCGAACTACCAGATCCGGTGTTACTCCGGGAATAGTTGTTCTGGAATAGCTCATCTGTCCGAATTTTTTCCAACACTCCTCTAAGATGTTCTTCTCTCCATTCCTCATGGTCATGTCCTCTTGCCAGCAGCTCATGTTCCACCAGTGCCCGGTTTCGAACACTTGAAATGATGGTGAGTTCAGCGTATCGATCGACCAGTGGCAAAATCTTAACCTTCTCCTTTGTCAGGATCGTGTTTTCTCTCAACATTTTGGTCTGTTCCCACAAGGTTTTTTTATGCTTCTGTTGAACATCTTTTCTCAGATTGGAGAAAACAAAGTTTCAAAATTAGCTTCATTAATGCAAAAAACACAGATTCCTAACATCGTTGTATCTAGACGACACTTCTTCCCACCCTGCTTCCTGTAAAGACTCTATCCCCTACTTCCATTTACTCCGACTAAGCCGCATCTGCGCCCAGGATGATGTTTTCCAGACAAGGTCATCGGAGATGTCCTCATTCTTTAGGAAACGGGGGTTCCCCCCTTCCATTATAGACGAGGCCCTCACAAGGATCTCCTTGATATCTCGCAGCTCCGCTCTAGCTCCCCCTCCTCAATGTTCATACCGCTGGGCTGCAAGCTGCCCAAGCGAAATATGAGGTGCTGTTCCTCCAATTTACGGTGGGCCTCACTATGGCACTGGAGGAGGCCCATGACAGAAAGGTCAGACTGGGAGTGGGAGGGGGAGGTGAAGTGCTCAGCCACCGGGTGATCAGGTTGGTTAAGGTGGACTGAGCGAAGGTGTTGAGCGAAACGATCGCTGAGCCCGCATTTGGTTTCGCCAATGTAAAAAAGTTGACATCTAGAGCAGCGGATACAATAGATGAGGTTGGAGGAAGTGCAGGTGAACCTCTGTCTCACCTGGAAAGACTGTTTGGGTCCTTGGATGGAGTTGAGGGGGGAGGTAAAGGGACAGGTTGCATCGTTTGCGGTTGCAGAGGAAAGTGCCCGGGGATGGGGTGGTTTGGGTGGGAAGGGACGACTGGACCAGGGAGTTACGGAGGGAACGGTCTCTGCGGAACGCAGAAAGGGGAGGTGATGGGAAGATGTGGCCAGTAATGGGGTCCCGTTGGAGGTGACGGAAATGATGGAGGATAATTTGTTGGATACGCTGGTTGATGGGGTGGAAGGTGAGAACGAGGGGGATTCTGTTCTTGTTACGAATGGGGGGAGGGGGAGCAAGAGCGGAGCTGCGGGACGTAGAAGAGACCCTAGTGAGAGCCTCATCTATAATGGAAGAGCGGAAGCCCCGTTTCCTGAAGAATGAGGACATCTCTGATGCCCTAGTGTGAAACACCTCATCCTGGGCAAAGATGCGGCATAGACGGAGGAATTGGGAGTAGGGGATAGACTTTTTGCAGGAGACAGGGTGGGAAGATGTGTAGTCCAAATAACTGTGCGAGTCAGTGGGTTTATAGTAGATGTCAGTCACTAGTCTGTCTCCTGTGATGGAGATGGTGAGGTCCAGAAACGGGAGGGAGATGTCGGAGATAGTCCAAGTATATTTAAGAGCAGGATGGAATTGGTAGTGAAGTGTATGATGTCAGCCAGTTCTGCACATCCTTCTATATCCTTCCTGTGTCCCGCCCCCCTGACATCAGTCTGTGGAAGGGTCTCGACCCGAAATGTCACCCATTCCTTCTCTCCTGAGATCCTGCCTGACCTGCTGAGTTACATAGAAACATAGAAAATAGGTGCAGGAGTAGGCCATTCGGCCCTTCGAGCCTGCACCGCCATTCAATATGATCATGGCTGATCATCCAGCTCAGTAACCCGTACCTGCCTTCTCTCCATACCCCCTGATCCCTTTAGCCACAAGGGCCACATCTAACTCCCTCTTAAATATAGCCAATTAACTGGCCTCAACTACCTTCTGTGGCAGAGAATTCCACAGACGCGCCACTCTCTGTGTGAAGAAATGTTTTCTCATCTCGGTCCTAAAAGACTTGCCCCTTATCCTTAAGCTATGACCCCTGGTTCTGGACTTCCCCAACATTTTATATGTTTCTATAAGATCCCCCCTCAGTCTTCTAAATTCCAGCGAGTATAAGCCTAGTCTATCCAGTCTTTCTTCATATGAAAGTCCTGCCATCCCAGGGATCAATCTGGTGAACCTTCTCTGTACTTCCTCTAAGGCTAGAATGTCTTTCCTCAGATTAGGAGACCAAAACTGTACACAATACTCCAGGTGCGGTCTCACCAAGGCCCTGTACAACTGCAGCAGAACCTCCCTGCTCATATACTCAAATCCTCTTGCTATGAATGCTAACATACCATTCGCTTTCTTCACTGCCTGCTGCACCTGCACGCATGCTTTCAATGACGTCACGTTGCATCTCCCCTTTTCCTAATCGGTCACCATTCAGGTAATACTCTGCTTTCCTGTTCTTGCCGCCAAAGTGGATAACCTCACATTTATCCACATTATACTGCATCTGCCATGCCTTTGCCCACTCGCCTAATCTATCCAAGTCACTCTGCAGCCACCTAGCATCCTCCTCGCAGCTAACACTGCCACCCAGCTTTGTGTCATCCGCAAACTTAGAGATGTTGCATTCAATTCCCTCGTCCAAATCATTAATATATATTGTAAATAACTGGTCCCAGCACTGAGCCTTGCGGTACCCCACTAGTCACTGCCTGCCATTCCGAAAAGGACCCGTTTATTCCTACTCTTTGCTTCCTGTCTGCCAACCAATTTTCTATCCACCTCAACACTGAACCCCCAATACCGTGTGCTTTTGTTTGTACACCAATCTCCTCTGTGGGACCTTGTCGAAGGCCTTCTGAAAGTCCAGATATAACACATCGACTGGTTCTCCCTTATCCACTCTACTAATTACATCCTCGAAAAATTCTCTAAGATTCGTCAGACATGATTTGCCTTTCATAAATCCACGCTGACTTTGTCCGATGATTTCACCACTTTCCAAATGTGATGCTATCACATCTTTAATAACTGACTCTAGCATTTTCCCCACTACCGATGTTAGGCTAACTGGTCTATAATTCCCCGTTTTCTCTCTCCCTCCTTTTTTAAAAAGTGGGGTTGCATTAGCTACCCTCCAATCCTCAGGAACTACTCCAGAATCTAAAGAGTTTTGAAAAATTATCACTAATGCATCCACTATTTCTGGGGCTACTTCCTTAAGCATTCTGGGATGCAGCCTATAACATAACAACACTTTATTGTCACTCGGCACAACACCGAGCGAAATTTCAGCAGTCACACAAAATACAGCAAAAAAGAAAAGAACACAGGACACCCGACCCCAACACAAACATCCATCACAGTGACTCCAAACACCCCCTCACTGTGATGGAGGCAACAAAACTTCCCCTCTCTTCCCCCCGCACCCACGGACAGGCAGCTCGACCCCTACCGAGGCAAACGACACGCACAGCCCCCGCAAGGGGATGGAAGGCCCCCCGGCCGAGCCGCCCCGGGCACCGAAACGTCCCGCGGCCACACCGGGCGATGTTAAGTCCAACGGCCGAGCCGCACCGGGCACTGAAACGTCCCGCGGCCGAACAGCGCTATCTGGCCCTGGGGATTCATCTGTCTTTAATCCATTTAATTTACCTAACACCACTTCCCGACTAACCTGGATTTCCCTCAGTTCCTCCATCTCATTAGACCCCCGGTCCCCTGCTATTTCCGGCAGATTGTTTATGTCTTCCTTAGTCTTACTCCAGCATTTTGTGAATAAGATCACAAGTGATATGAGCAGAACTAAGCCATTCAGCCCATCAAGTCTACTCCCCATTCAATCATGTCTCCCTCCTAACCCCTTTCTCCTGCCCACTCAGCATAACCTCTGAAACCTATACTAATCAAGAATCTACCCGTCTCTGCCTTAAAAATATCCATTGACATGGCCTCCACAGCCTTCTGCAGCAAACAATTCCACAGATTCACTACCCTCTGACTAAAGAAATTCCTCCTATCATATCATATCATATATATACAGCCGGAAACAGGCCTTTTCGGCCCTCCAAGTCCGTGCCGCCCAGCGATCCCCGTACATTAACACTATCCTACACCCACTAGGGACAATTTTTACACTTACATTTTACCCAGCCAATTAACCTACATACCTGTACGTCTTTGGAATGTGGGAGGAAACCGAAGATCTCGGAGAAAACCCACGCAGGTCACGGGGAGAACGTACAAACTCCTTACAGTGCAGCACCCGTAGTCAGGATCGAACCTGAGTCTCCGGCGCTGCATTCGCTGTAAAGCAGCAACTCTACCGCTGCGCTACCGTGCCGCCCGGTAAAAGAACACCTTCCTTCCTACGACCAAAATTCATGCCCCCACACTTTGCTACACTATATTCCATGTGCCACTTCTCTTCCCTACTTTCTCTACAATACCCGCCCCTCCACCTATTTTCATGTCATCTGCAAACATGGCCACAAAGCCTTCAATCCCCTCATCCAAATCATTAATATACAAGGGATGAAAAGGGATGGTGTGAAAGTTATTTACTTCCAATGTTTAAGACTATCAATGGGTGGTCCATCCAACGGCAGGATGGATATTATTCATTTGGATAAGGTACAGAAGATATTCACCAGGATTGTCAGGGTTTTGGGGCTTCTGTAATAGGGAGAGGCTGGACATTCTGGGACTTTTTTCTTTAGAGTGTCAGGTGCTCAGGGTCAGGACGGGCTTGGATAAATTGGACTCTGAAGGTGGACACAAAATGCTGGAGTAACTCAGCGGGTCAGGCAGCATCTCAGGAGAGAAGGAATGGGTGACGTTTCGGGTCAAGACCCTCCTTCAGACTGATGTCAGGGTCTCTGACTACTCTCCCTTCGGTGATATGTTCTCCTCCTCTCTTCGACGAGAGTTTTGCAACATGCTCTCTCACTGCTCCCCCTCTGTGATATACATCTTGCCGCTCCACTGCACATTCTCCTCGGGGTATGTCTACTTTGAAGACGTTCTCCTCCTCTCTTCAACGAGTTTAGCAACATGCTGTCTCGCTGCTCCCCCTCTGCGATATAAACTAGCAGCTGCAGTTATTTTCCTACACAATTGAACTCTGAAAGTCCATTTCCCACGGTAGAGAAATTTAAAACGATAGGGCACACGGTTAAGGGAGTGGAAACATTCAAGAAGGGCCTCACAGGCAACAGTTTTACTCCAACAGTTGTTGGACTCTCGAATGATCTGCCAGAAGAAGCTCCTATGACTTTAAAGCACTGTGGTGAGGTATGTCACAGGAAGGGTTGACAAGGCAATGGCTTGGACGCAGACAAATGTCCAATATTGGGCAAGGCGGCCGAAGCTGACCCGGACCGGTTTCCCTACTGCTCAGTTCTGTGAATCTACGATTCCATAAAATCCATTGACAATCCTAGTTACAAGGACGCACGTTCTCTTGGGATATATTCTCAGTGTCGATAACAATTTGAAAGGATGTAACATAAGCAGTGAAACTTCAGTTCGCTTTCGGGAGAATAGTGGGGGCAACATTCTTACTGGAATTTTTTTCTGTGCTGCATACATTATCGATCATATGACATGCTCAGAGTGTCAACGAGTAAACTCGAATCCTCCTGATGTTTAGTGTCCTGACAGGACTACGCGTGGTGCTTGTGCACATTTTGAGGTTCATATTTCAATATTACAGGAATCCCATTCACATAGGGAATCATAAATCTCATTCACATTGAAAATAGGTGGAGGGGCAGGTAGTGCAGGGAAAACAGGGTCTCTGCAGAAGGACTTGGGAGAGTGGGCAGAGAAGTGGCAGATGGAATATAGAGTGGTAGAGAGTGGAGTCATGCATTTTGGTAAAAGGAATAAAGGTGCAGACTATTTTCTAAATGGGGAGCGAATCCAGAAATTGGATGTGCAAAGGGACTTGGGAGTGCTGGTGTAGGATTTGCAAAAAGTTAATCTACAAGTCCAATTGGTAGAAAAGAAGGCAAATGCAATGGAAGCATTTATTTCAAGGGGACTAGAATACA
The DNA here is from genome assembly GCF_053455715.1 of Rhinoraja longicauda. Classification (NCBI taxonomy): domain Eukaryota; kingdom Metazoa; phylum Chordata; class Chondrichthyes; order Rajiformes; family Arhynchobatidae; genus Rhinoraja; species Rhinoraja longicauda. The sequence goes on from NC_135991.1 coordinate 4,463,438, forward strand.
AAAACAGGGCTGTAATACTGAGGCTCAATAAGAAGCTGGACAGGCCGCATTTGGAGTATTGGGAGCAATTTTGGCCACCATATCTGAGGAAGGCTGTGCTGGCCCTGGAGAGGGTCAATAGACAATAGGTGCAGGAGTAGGCCATTCGGCCCTTCGAGCCAGCACCACCATTTAATGTGATCATGGCTGATCATTCTCAACCAGTACCCCGTTCCTGCCTTCGCCCCTGACTCCGCTATCCTTCAGAGATCTATCTAGCTCTCTTGAATGTGTTCAGAGAATTGGCCTCCACTGCCTTCTGAGGCACAGAATTCCACAGATTTACAACTCTCTGACTGAAAATGTTTTTCCTCATCTCTGTCCTTATTCTTAAACGGTGGCCCCTGGTTCTGGACTCCAGAGTAGGTTTATAAGAATGATGCCAGGAATGAGTGGGCTAACATGTGATTACCATTTGATGGCACTGAGCCTGTACTCGCTGGAGTTTAGAAGAATGAGGGGGGAGCTCATTGAAACGTACCGAATAGTGAATGGCCTGAATAGAGTGGATGTGAAGAGGATATTTCCACTTGTGTGAGAATCTAGGACTAGAGGTCACAGCCCTAGAAATAAAGGACATTCCTTTAGGAAGGAAATGAGGAGGAATTTTCTATAGTCAGTAGGTGGTGAATCTGTGGAAATATTTGCCACAGAAGGCTGTGGAGGCTGAGGAGGAGCCAGCGCTGCCGTCGCAGCTGCGGCTTGCCTGCAGTACGTCTGTCTTTTGTGTTTTTTGTTGTTTTTGTCTGAATTGTAGTTTTAATATGATGTAGTGTTGTATGTTATGTTTTGGGGGGGGGGGTGGGAGGGAACGGGAACTGTAACATTCTCTCTCCCGAACGGAGACGCGACCTTTGTTTCTGTGTCGTGTCTCCGTTCCCGTTGCGGCCTACCACCGGCCATGCACCTGGGACCACCTGGGGCTCTGGTTCGCAGAGCCCACGGCCCGGACTCACCACCTGTGGCGCTGGCTGCCTGCGGATGCTGCGGGAACGGCTGCGACTCGTCTCCGGAGGCTCCGGCGCGGACCGCGTGGATGTCGGAAGCCCGCAGGCCCCTGGACATCGGGAGCTCCGGCAGCGGCAGAGGCAGCGTGTTCGCCCGCCCCGAATCGCGGGGCTTGGGTCGGCCCGCCACGGACCTTTCACCATCCGGCGCGGCCTGAAATACGCCGCGGGATTTTTCACCACCCAGCGGGGGCTTCAATATCGGGAGCCCCGACCGCCCCGACGTGGCAACTCCAACAGCCTGACCGCGGGACAAGACGGCAGGGGAAGAGAAAAAGACATTCTGGCCTTCCATCACAGTGACGAGGGACTGGAGGAGACTCACTGTGATGGATGTTTCTTTTTGTTTGGTGTTAGTTGTGATTGTATGTGTTATTGCATTTTTATTGATTAATCTTATTGGTCTTATTGTTCAACTGCGGGTAATGTTTCATTTCACTACACATTTATGTGTATGTGACAAATAAATGACTATTGACTATTGACAATGGGTATATTTAAGGCAGAGAGATAGATTGTTGATTAGCGCGGGTGTCGGGGGTTATGGGTAGAAGGCAGGAGAATGGGGTTATGAGGGAGAGATAGATCAGCCATGATTGAATGATGGAATAGACTTGATGGGGCAAATGGCTAAAATCTGCACCGATCATTTAATGTATCACGGTGAAAGTAGGTTATCCGAATAAGATGGAGTATAATAGAGGAAGAAGCTAATGCTGTTTGGTCATAATGACCCACTGTCACTGCATTGTACAAAGGGCGGCACGGTGGCGCAGTGATAGAGTAGCTGCCTTACAGCGAATACAACGCCGGAGACCCGGGTTCGATCCTGACCGCGGGTGCTGTCTGTACGGAGTTTGTACGTTCTTCCCGTGACCTGCATGGGTTTCCTCCGATATCTTCGGTTTCCCCGCACACTCCAAGTACGTACAAGTATGTAGGTTAATTGGCTTGGTAAATGTAAAAAAATGTCCCTCGTGGGTATAGGATAGTGTTAACGTGCGGGGATCGCTGGTCGGCGCGGACCCGGTGGGCCGAAAGGGTCTGTTTCCGTGCTGTATCTCTAAACTAAACGGGCTTGATTGAACTGGGTTTTAATTAAACGACTCGTAGATCGACAAGAGGGGGAAAGACCACGGCATTCAATCCACGCCACCACCACCACTAAGCATTCTTCTCCTCAACAGCCAACGTAACATTCTACAGGAAGGCAAGCAGTACTCCGGTGCTTGGTCAGCCAACATCGGACCTTTACTCTGCAACCTGACACTTCAACACACGCCAGTTGACTCCACACCCCAGCTATTAAGACCACATAAATAGTTTCCCTTGTGTCGCAAATCAATTTCAATCCGTGTCCAATGGAAACATATAAGATTATTAAGGGTTTGGACATGCTAGAGGCAGCAAACATGTTCCCAATGTTGGGGGAGTCCAGAACCTGGGGACACACAGTTTAAGAATAAGGGGTAGGCCATTTAGAACGGAGATGAGGAAAAACCATTTCACCTAGAGAGTTGTAAATCTGCGGAATTCTCTGCATCAGAAGGCAGTGGAGGCCAATTCCCTGGATGCTTTCAAGAGAGAGCCAGATAGAGCTCTTAATGATAGCGGAGTCGGGGGGTATGGGGCGAAGGCAGGAACAGGGTACTGATTGCGAATGATCAGCCATGATCACATTGAATGGTGGTGCTGGCTTGAAGGGCCGAATGGCCTCCTCCTGCACCTATTGTCTATTAAAATAGTCCCGCCGTGTAGATTCGCCATGTTCCCGATAAACCCTCTAATTGATTCCCTCGTATCCTCTTCTGCTCCAAGCAGAAAATTAAATATTTCCTCGTATCAGAAAGCACCAACACACAGACCAATTCCGTGTCTTTCAAAGGACAGCTGAAGTGGTAAAGACAGGAGGATACCCATGGAGGTTTGCCACTTGCAGTCCCGGAAGGAATCAATGTTCTTTGTTAGAAAGTGGCTGTCGAAATGGAAGCCTGAGAAATTTAAGAAAACTACTTAATTTGCGTGACAAAAGAGTCGGGTGAATAGGAACGGATGTTTAGAGACTCAGTGTGGAAACAGGCCCTTCAGCCCACCGAGTCCGCACCGACCAGCGATCCCCGCACGCTAACACTATCCTACACACACTAGGGACAATTTACAATTATACCAAGCCAATTGACCTACATACCTGTACGTCTTTGGAATGTGGGAGGAAACCAAAGATCTCGGAGAAAACCCAGGCAGGCCACGGGGAGAACGTACAAACACCGTACAGACGGCACCCGTAGTTGGGATCAAACAGCTCTGGCGCAGCAAGAGCTGTGAGGCAGCAACTCTACCATGTTAATTTGGCAAGTACAGCGAGTCCCAATATGCCCATATCTCCCCTTTCCCTTTCTACGTCCACCAGGCCACTGCAAGTAAACATCACGTTTTCATCCGAAGCGGAATGTACAATAGCTTGCCATCGCCTACCTTTCAGGTGAGCAGGTAATTCCAAGACGACTTGCATCGCTTTGAAAGATTCTATGAGGTCAGAACCTGTTGAAATCATTTCAGGAAATGAATCAGAGTATAACATATATAACATATATATATATATATAACAACTACAGCATGGAAACAGGCCTGTCCGGCCCTACCAGTCCACTCCGACCATTCTCCCTGACCTAGTCTCATCTACCTGCACTCAGACCATAACCCTCCAATCCCCTCCTATCCATATACCTATCCAATTTACTCTTAAATAATAAAATCGAGCCAGCCTCCACCACTTCCACCGGAAGCCCATTCCATACAGCCACAACCCTCTGAGTAAAGAAGTTCCCCCTCATGTTACCCCTAAACCTTTGTCCCTCAATTCTGAAGCTATGTCCCCTTGTTGGAATCTTCCCCACTCTCAAAGGGAAAAGCCTACCCACGTCAACTCTGTCCGTCCCTCTCAAAATTTTAAAAACCTCTATCAAGTCCCCCCTCAACCTTCTACGCTCCAAAGAATAAAGACCCAACCTGTTCAACCTCTCTCTGTAGCCTACGTGCTGAAACCCAGGCAACATTCTGGTAAATCTCCTCTGTACCCTCTCCATTTTGTCGACATCCTTCCTATAATTTGGCGACCAGAACTGCACACCATACTCCAGATTCGGCCTCACCAATGCCCTGTACAATTTCAACATTACATCCCAACTTCTATACTCGATGCTCTGATTTATAAAGGCAAGCATACCAAACGCCTTCTTCACCACCCTATCCACATGAGATTCCACCTTCAGGGAACAATGCACAGTTATTCCCAGATCCCTCTGTTCCACTGCATTCCTCAATTCCCTACCATTTACCCTGTACGTCCTATTTTGATTTGTCCTACCAAAATGCAGCACCTCACACTTATCAGCATTAAACTCCATCTGCCATCTTTCAGCCCACCCTTCCAAAAGGCCCAAGTCTCTCTGTAGACTTTGAAAATCTACCTCACTATCAACTACTCCACCTATCTTAGTATCATCTGCATATTTACTAATCCAATTTGCCACACCATCATCCAGATCATTAATGTAAATGACAAACAACAGTGGACCCAACACAGATCCTTGGGGCATTCCACTAGACACTGGCCTCCAACCTGACATACAATTGTCAACCGTTACCCTCTGGTATCTCCCATTCAGCCATTGTTGAATCCATCTTGCAACCTCACTATTAATACCCAACGATTTAACCTTCTTAATCAACCTTCCATGTGGAACCTTGTCAAATGCCTTACTGAAGTCCATATAGACAACATCCACAGCCTTGCCCTTATCAATTTCCCTGGTAACCTCTTCAAAAAATTCAAGAAGATTAGTCAAACATGACCTTCCAGGCACAAATCCATGTTGACTGTTTCTAATCAGGCCTTGATTATCCAAATAATTATATATATTGTCCCTAAGTATCTTTTCCATTAATTTTCCCACCACAGACGTCAAACTAATAGGTCTATAATTCTGTATTCCAACATTAAGGCAGATTATATATCTAACATGGAATTTACCGGACAATAGACAATAGCCAATAGGTGCAGGAGTAGGCCATTCAGCCCTCAAGCCCTCAATAGCAAGAATATCCTTCCTCAAATTTGGAGACCAAAACTGCACACAGTACTCCAGGTGCGGTCTCACCAGGGCCCGGTACAACTGTAGAAGGACCTCTTTGCTCCTATACTCAACTCCTCTTGTTACGAAGGCCAACATTCCATTGGCTTTCTTCACTGCCTGCTGTACCTGCATGCTTCCTTTCAGTGACTGATGCACTAGGACACCCAGATCTCGTTGAACATCCCCTCTTCCTAACTTGACACCATTCAGATAATAATCTGCCTTTCTATTCTTACTTCCAAAGTGAATAACCTCACACTTATCTACATTAAACTGCATCTGCCATGTATCCGCCCACTCACACAACCTGTCCAAGTCATCCTGCAGCCTTATTGCATCTTCCACACAATTCACACTACCCCCCAGCTTAGTATCATCTGCAAATTTGCTAATGGTACTTTTAATCCCTTCATCTAAGTCATTAATGTATATCGTAAACAGCTGGGGTCCCAGCACCGAACCTTGTGGTACTCCACTGGTCACTGCCTGCCATTCCGAAAGGGACCCATTTATCCCCACTCTTTGCTTTCTGTCTGTCAACCAATTTTCTATCCATGTCAGTACCCTACCCCCAATACCATGTGCTCTAATTTTGCCCACTAATCTCCTATGTGGGACCTTGTCGAAGGCTTTCTGAAAGTCGAGGTACACCACATCCACCGACTCTCCCCTGTCAATTTTCCTAGTTACATCCTCAAAAAATTCCAGTAGATTTGTCAAGCATGATTTCCCCTTCGTAAATCCATGCTGACTCGGAATGATCCTGTTACTGCTATCCAAACCTTTTTCCTCTGCTTCTTTAAGCAATTTGCCCAAGTTGGGGAAAACGTGTTGCATTTTCACGAAGCATTTCCAGATCTGTTTTTGAACCGGGGGCTCTTTTCCCATCACCAATCTGAGCAGGAGCTTGGAACCGGCCGCATGGCTTCCCCTCTCTGTGCGCTGGACGATCTGCTGTGAAACGACGTAGAAGCAGAGAGTCATTGAACTGTATAGAGTTACAATGAACATATTGGGAAGCATTCATAACGAGAGGAGTTGAGTATAGGAGTAAAGAGGTCCTTCTGCAGTTGTATAGGGCCCTGGTGAGACCACATCTGGAGTATTATTGTGTACCGTTTTGGTCTCCAAATTTGAGGAAGGACGTCCTTGCTTTTGAGGCAGTGCAGCGTAGATTCACGAGGTTAATCCCCGGGAAGACGGGACTGTCATATGAGGAAAGATTTGAAAGACTGGGCTTGTATTCACTGGAGTTTAGAAGAATGAGATGGGATCTTATAGAGACATATAAAATTATAAAAGGACTGGACAGGCTAGATGTCCCAATGTTCCCAATGTTGGGGGAGTCCAGAACCAGGGGCCGCAGTCTAAGAATAAAGGGGAGGCCATTTAAAACTGAGGTGAGAAGAAACTTTTTCACCCAGAGAATTATGAATTTGTGGAATTCTCTGCCACAGAGGGCAGTGGAGGCCAATTCACTGGATGAATTTAAAAGAGAGTTAGATAGAGCTCTCGGGGCGAGCGGAATCAAGGGATATGGGGAGAAGGCAGGCACTGTATTGCTGATTGCTGACTGTTTTTGCTGATTGTGGATGATCAGCCATGATCACAATGAATGACGGTGCTGGCTAGAAGGGCCAAATGGCCTCCTCCTGCACCACTTGTCGCTGTTTATATGTTGAAAGGACGACATCAAATAAGGCACGAGACTCTCTGGTAGTGCCCCTGCGATATTTGGAGCAGTGAAGGTGGCGGGCTAAGTACTCGTGAGCCGGATAAAGGGATGCATATTCCCGGGTTGTCGGGACTGATATATGATCGACTGGGCTTGTATTCACTGGAATTTAGAAGGATGAGAGTGAATCTTATAGAAACATATACAATTCTTAAGGGATTGGACAGGCTAGATGCAGGAAAAATGTTTCCGATGTTGGGGGAGTCACAGTTTAAGAATAAGCGTTAGGCCATTTAGCACAGAGATGAGGAAAAACATTTTCACCCAGAGTTGTGAATCTGTGGAATTCTCTGCCACAGAAGGCAGTGGAGGCCAATTCACTGGATGCATTCAACCGAGAGTGAGATAGAGCTCTTCGGGATACGGGGAGAAAGCAGGAACGGTATACCAGGGTACTGATTTTGAATGATATAAAATATCAAATATGAAATAGGAGGTTGAGATCAGCCATGATTGAATGGCGGAGGAGACTCGATGGGCCGAATGGCCTAATTCTACTATAACTTGTGAAATGTGATCTCAACCAGCTGAAGGAAACTTGGAAACGTGATTTGCCTTTCATGAAAGCATGTTCACTTGGCTTTATTGGAGTCACCTTTCATAAATGACCAGTTATTTCCTCTGATCCACGACTCCAATATCTGAGCAAAACTCAACATTAAACTACTGGCACGGGTGGCAGTGATGGGTGGCGCAATGGCAGAGTTGCTGCCTTACAGCGCTTGCAGTGCCAGAGACCCAGGTTCGATCCCGACTACGGGTGCTGCTTGTACATTCTCCCCGTGGGTTTTTTCGGAGACCTTCGGTTTCATCCCACACTTCAAAGACGTACAGGGACGTAGGTTAATTGGCTTGGTGTTTGTGCAAAATTGTCCCTTATGTGTGTAGGAGAGTGCTAATGTGCGGGGATCGCTGGTCGGTACGGACTCGGTGGGCTAACGGGCCTGTTTCCGCACTGCATCTCTAGACTAAACTAAACTACTGTAAATGTCCCATATTGTTTTCCTCATCCATTGAAGAAGCAGGAATTCAGTGAGCTTTGAAAAACCTCAATTGATGAATCTCTGCCATCCTCTCGGAAGGGAAATCCTCTTGGTGCAGTCTCAAGTCACTCAACCGTTCATCCCTATCACTCACCTCATATTCTTCCCCACTGAAATGTCTCTCGTAGGTTAGGATAAGGCCGACTTTCTCCACCGTTTTTTCAATCGCCTGTTCAAGTCCCTTCCGGTAATAATTTGTCAATTGGACCAGCTGAGAATCTTCCCACTTATCCAGCAGGTCAACTATAGTAGATATTGTATCTGCAAATATGGAGGAGCATCATTCACATTGATAACTTTCTCTCTGGGTTGTTTCTACATCTTCAATTGACAAACAGAACCTTCAAGTCAGCAGCTCACCGACACCTCCCGGCAATCGTCACATGCATCTCCAGCCAGGATGTAAGCGGAGCATGTTGGGGTTACATATCGCCTTTCGAGTGGCTCATTGAGAAACACAAAAGTGAAGATATAGCAGAACGGCCTATTGTTTAGTTTAGAGATACAGCGCAGAAACAGGTCCTTTGGCCCACCGAGTCCACACTGACCAGCGATCCCAGCACATCAACACTATCCAACGCACACGAGGGACAATTTATACAAAGCCAATCGACCAACAAATTTGTACGTCTTTGGAGTGTGGGAGGAAACCGAAGATCTCGGACAAAACTCACACAGGTCACGGGGAGAACATACAAACTCAATACAGAAAGCACCAGTTATCGAGATCGAACCCAGGTCTCTGGCGCTGAAAGCGCTGTAAGGCAGCAACTCTACCGATGTGCCCCAACTAGTAGAGGCATAGAGCGTGGAAACAGTTCCTTCAGCCCAAATTGCCCACACCGGCCAACATATCTCATCGACACTAGTCCCACCTGTCCGTATTTGGCCCAAATCGCTCCGAACCTATCCATGTACCCGTCTCAATGTTTCTTAAATGTTGGGGTAGGCCCTACCTCAACTACCTCCTCCGGCAGCTCGTTTCTATACCCTTTGTGTAAAAAAATAACCCCACAGATTCCTATTAAATCTTTTACTCTTCAACTTAAATCTATGCCCTCTGGTCCTGGATTCACCTACTTGCACCTACCCAATCTATTCCTCCCGCGACTTTATACACCTCTATAAGGTCACCCCTCATCCTCCTGCACTCCAAGGTAGAGAGTCCCAGCCTACTCAACCTCTCCCTGCAGCTCAGTCCTCGATTCCTGGCAACATCCTCATAAATCTTCTCTCTCCCTCTCTTGCTTGACAACATCTTTCCTATAATGTGATGCCCAGAACTGAACACAATACTCTAAATGCAGCCTCATCAATGTCATTTACTTCAACATGACCTCCCAACTTCTATACTCATGAAGGCCAATGTGCCAAAAGCCTTTTTGACCACCTGATCTACCTGCGACTCCACCTTCAAGGAACCATGCACCAGCACTCCTGGATTCCTCTGCTCTACAACACTCCCCAGAGTCCAACCATTCACTGTGTAGGTCCTGCCCATGTTAGACTTCCCAAAGTGCTACAGCTCACATCTGTCTGTGCTAAATTCCATCAACCATTCCTCAGCCCAATGCCATTCCTCAGCCTGGCCAATCAATCAAGATCCCGCTTCAATTATGCACAACCACCTTCACTATCTGCAAAACGACCCCACTTTTGTATCATCTGCAAACATGCTAATCGTGCCGTGTACGTTGTCATACCCTCAAAGTTTGTCTTACCTCAATTTATCATTTGAGCTCTTGTGGGGAGGGATATCTACGGCAGCCGTAGTCAGGCTCCGTCTGTACGGAGTTTGTACGTTCTCCCCGTGACCTGCATGGGTTTTCTCCGAGATCTTCGGTTTCCTCCCACACTCCAAAGACGTACAGGTATGTAGGTTAATTGACTGGGTAAATGTAAAATAAATTGTCCCTAGTGTGTGTAGGATAGTGTTAATGTGCGGGGATCGCTGGGCGGCGCGGACCCGGTGGGCTGAAGGGCCTGTTTCCGCGCTGTATCTCTAAATCTAAAAATCTAAATCTATCTTAAACCTAATCGTACAGTGGTCTCCGGCCCCAAAAGGCTCCAGAGACCAATTGGAAAAGGCCAATTTGGGGAGGCTGTGTTGTGAGGACTAAGTGTTTGAGGCTTTGACTAGGAGGTTTGCAGTGACCTCAAAGTGACAAAGGAACGAGGAAGCTGACGTTTTGATCAGGGCCGCCTTCACTGCAGTTCTTGGAGGGGATACCCACAAGGAAGTGTCCAGCGAGTCAGAATGGGTCTAACTTAGAAAGAGAATAATCACTCCACTGCGACTATTATAGACTGCAGATTAGAGGTTACTTTGTGTGGGAGATTGCAGGTAGGTGCGATAATTGTGTGGGACTCGTGGGAGTTTTCAACTTGCCATATAATCACGGATCACTCATTGCGTACTGGTTTGGACAGGGTGTAATTTGTTAAACATGTTCATGAAAACTTTCTTAATCAATGTAAAGAGAGTGTAGAGAGATGTAAAGAGAGTAAAGACGAGGTAGGGCAGGCAACTGACTGAACTGCCAGTGAGCGAGTACTTTGAGAGTAGAGACTATTAATCTATTGCATGTAATGTACTTATGTAGATAGAGAGGACCGGTCCACAGATTAAGCTTCTAAACTGGGACAAGTCGATTTTGGAGACATTAGGCTCTTGCAGCATTTGATTGGGAGAGTCTATTTAGAGATACAGCGCAGAAACAGGCCCTTCGGCCCACCGGGTCTGCGCCGACCAGCAATCCCCGCACATTAACACTATCCTACACCCACTAGGGACATTTTTTACATTTACCAAGCCAATTAATCGACAAACCTGTACGTCTTTGGAGTGTGGTACGAAACCAAAGATCTCGGAGAAAACCTACACAGATCATGGGGAGAACGTACAAACTCCGTACAGACAAGCACCCGTGGTCAGGACTGAACCCGGGTCTCCGGCGTAGCATTCGTTGTAAGGCAGAAACTCTACCGCTGCGCCACCATAACCATCCTATTTGTTGGGAATGGGACGCTGGCAGGTGGGCGCCTTTCAAAAGTGAAATCGTTAAGAGCACAGGGGCAGATTGTTCTTGATAGGGTGAAGGGCAAGGATGACAACGTTTGGGAAAGCTGGTTAATGACAGATTTTGAGACTAATCAGGGAAAAATCAGGCATATATAGAAACATAGAAAAGAGGCGCAGCAGGAGGCCATTTGGCCCTTCGAGCTGCCATTCATTGTGATCATGGCTGATCATCCACAATCAGTAACCTGTGCCTTCCCTATCTCCATATCCCTTGATTCCACAAGCCCCTAGAGCTCTATCTAACTTGCTTTTAAATTAATCCAGTGAATTGGCCTCCACAGCCTTCTGTGGCAGAGAATTCCACCAATTCACAACTCTCTGGGTGAAGAGGTGTTGTGACTAAAAAGATAAGACGCCTGATTGTTAAGTAAAACCACACAGGACAAGTCTTGATCCAGACAAGATGAGAACTGGTAGAGGTGTGTGCTGAGAAATGTGCTGAGGAATGTGTGTGATTAACTACCCGTGAATACTCAGGTATAAATGTACTGTCTGTGCACAATTCAATTGAGTGAGACCACAAGGGCCAGCGAGGTTATCGCCATACCCAGGGTGGTTCTCCCACTCCCACATGCGTGAATAAAAAGGTATGGTTTCATTCTTAAGGTGACTAACGTGATTTGTTGTCTGAAAGCGCAGAGGGACTTTACCATAGAGTCATTGTGGATAGAACTTAGAAATTGTAAGGGTAAAAAGACCCTAATATCTACAGGCCCCCAAACAGTAGCCTGTGTTTCGGGTGCAAGTTGCATCAGGAGTTAAAATTGTCATGTAACAAAGGTAATGCTGCGGTGGTTATGAGAGATTCAATATGCAGGTAGACTGGGAAAATCAGGATGGTACTGAACTGCAAGAAAGGGAGTTTGGAGAGTGCCTCCGAGATGGATTCTTAGAGCCTACCAGGGAGAAGGCAATTCTGGATTTAGTGTTGTGTAATAAACCAAATTTGATAAGGGAACTCAAGGTAAAGGAACCTTAGGAGATAGTGACCAGACAATGATATGTTTCAATCTGCAATTTGAGAGAGGGAAGGTAAAATCGGAAGTGTCAGTATTGCAATTGAAAAAGGGGACTATCGAGGCATGAGGGAGGAGCTGACCAAAGTTGACTGGAAAGGGACCCTAGCAGCGATGGCAGTGGAACAACAATGGCAGGTATTTATGGGAATAATCCCGAAGATGCAGGATCATTTCATTCCAAAGAGGAACAAAGATTCCAAGGGGAGTAAGAGGCTGACAAGAGAAGTCAAGGAGAGTAAAGAAATAAAAGAGAAGACGTACAACATAGCAAAGATGATTGAGTCTGAAGAAGGGTCTCGACCCGAAACGTCACCCATTCCTTCTCTCCTGAGATGCTGCCTGACCTGCTGAGTTACTCCAGCATTTGGGGGTAACTTTTAAAGATCAACAGAAGGTAACCAAAAAGTCAATATGGGGAGAAAATATCAAGTATGAAGGTAAGCTTGCCAAGAATATAAAGGAGGATAGTAAAAGCTTCTTTAGGTATCTGAAGAGGAAAAAAATAGTTAAGACAAATGTGAGTCCCTTGATGACAGAAACAAGTGAATTTATTATGGGAACAAGGAAATGGCAGAGGAGTTGAACAGGTTCTTTGGTTCTGTCTTCACAAAGGAAGACACAAGCAATCTCCCGGATGTACTAGGGGACAGAGGATCTAGGGTGATGGAGGAACTGAAGGAAATTCACATTAGTCAGGAAATGGTGTCGGCATCCCTGGGTACTCAAGGTGGTGGCTCTGGAAATCGTGGACGCATTAGTGATCATTTTCCAATGTTCTAGATTCTCGATCAGTTCGTGTGTATTGGAGGATAGCTAATGTTATCCCACTTTAAGAAAGTAAGGAGAGAGAAAGCACAGAATTGTAGACCAGTTAGCCTGACATCAGTGGTGGGGAAGATGCTGGAGTCGATTATTAAAGATGAAACAGCGGCGCATTTGGATAGCATTAACAGGATCGCTCCAAGTCAGCATGAATTTACGAACGGGACCATGCTTGACAAATCTTCAGGGATATTTTGAGGATGTAACAAGTAAAATGGACAAGGGAGAGCCAGAGGATGTAGTGTACCTGGACTTTCAGAAACCCTTTGATAAGGTCCCACACAGGAGACTAGTGGGCAAAATTAGAGCACATGGTATTGGGGGTAGGGTATTGACATGGATAGAAAATTGGTTGGCAGACAGGAAACAAAGAGTCAGGATTAACGGGTTCTTTTCAGAATGGCAGGCAGTGACTAGTGGGGTGCCACAAGGCTCAGTGCTGGGACCGCAACCATTTACAATATACGCTAGTGATTTAGATGAAGGAATTAGAATTAAAAGTAACATTAGCAAATTTGCAGACGTCACAAAGCTGGGTGGCAGTGTGAACTGCTATGAGGTGACTTGGACAGGTTGGGTGAGTGGGCAGATGCAGAGATATGTGGCTAAACGTGAGGTTATCCACTTTGGTGGCAAGAACAGAAAGGCAGATTATTATCTGAATTGTGTCAGGTTAAGAAAAGGGGAAGTACAACAAGACCTGGGTGTCCTTGTACATCAGTCACTAACAGTAAACATGCAGGTACAGCAGGCAGTGAAGTAAGCTAATGGCATGTTGGCTTCATAACGAGAGGAGTTGAGTATAGGAGCTAAGAGGTCCTTCTGCAAATTACAGGGCCCTAGTGAGACCACACGTGAAGTGTTGTGTGCAGTTTCCTTCTCCTAATTTGAGAAATGACAGTCTTGCTATTGAGGGAGTGCAGCATAGGTTCACGAGGTTAATTCCCGGGATGGTGGGACTGCACTATGATGAAAGAATGGAGAAACTGGGCTTGTATTCACTGGAAAATTAGAATGGATGAGAGGGAATCTTATAGAAACAAAAAAATTAAGGGATTGGGCATGCTAGATGCAGGAAACATGTTCCCGATGTTGGAGTCCAGAACCAGGGGAGACAGTTTAAGAATAAGGGGTAGGCCATTTTGAACTGAGATGAGGAAAAATGTTTTCACCCAGAGGGCTGTAAATTTGTGAAATTCTCTGCCTCAGAAGGTAGTGGAGGCCGATTCACTGGATGCATTCAAAAGAGAGTTAGATGGAGTTCTTGGGGCTCGCGGAATCAAGGGATATGGGGAGACGGCAGGAACAAGGTACTGATTGTGGATGATCAGATTGTGGGTGGGCGGCACGGTGGCGCAGCGGTAGAGTTGCTGCCTTACAGCAAATGCAGCGCCGGAGACTCAGGTTCGATCCTGACTATGGGCGCCGTCTGTACGGAGTTTGTACGTTCTTCCCGTGACCTGCGTGGGTTTTCTCCGAGATCTTCGGTTTCCTCCCACACTCCAAACACGTACAGGTATGTAGGTTAATTGACTGTGTAAATGTAAAAACAGTCCCTAGTGTGTGTAGGATATTGTTAACGTGCGGGGATCGCTGGGCGGCGCGGACTCGGTGGGCTGAAGGGCCTGTTTCTGCGCTGTATCTCTAAATCTAAATCTAAAATCAGTCATGATCACATTGGCGGTGCTGGCTCAAAGGGCCGAATGGCCTACTCCTGCACCTATTGTCTATGTATTGTCTGCATTCTGTAGCCCTCAGTTCAAACAGGGTCGATGAAATCCCCCTCTGAATGTTTACATATATAAATATAAAGATGCAAATATACCTGCGTCCATTTTTATTCTTCAAACTGATGGGCCTTCCTTCTGTTTGTTGCGTATCCTTCTTTGCGTTGCAGGATCACAGGCCCTGAAGTTCTGCAAAATGACAGAAACAATTGGTAAACATAAGCCGAGTGATTTTATGGCAGAAAAAGTGGCCATACTGGGAAAATGTTAACGCAGCTGTTAATAATATCTTGGGTTATAAAATCCCAAATACCTGCCCTGTGATGCACCTGGGGTGCATTACAGATAGAAGATACCTACTTGATTAACGTTTTACTTACAGCAAGTAAGGAGGCAGGCAGTGGCTTAATGAAAACAGGAACAGTGGCTAGAAATTGTGCAAGACATCTTTACTTTGGTGAAACGGACATATGTGGAGGGGGCGTGGCTGCGTTCTGCAGCTGCGGCTCACCGGCAGTCTCTCTGTCTTTTTTTTTTTTTTGTCTATTGTTATCGTTAAATGTATGTTTTGATTTATTTTTAACTCTGTATATGTGGGGGGTGGGGGAAACCTTTTTTTCCAATCTCCTCCTCAACGGAGATGCGACCTTTATCGTGTTGTATCTCCGTTCGCGCTACAGCCTAACACCGTGGAGTCGGCGGCCTCCAGCTGGGATCGACCTTGAAGACTCCGGTCGCAGGGCCTGGACTTACTATCTCAGAGGCTTCGGCCGTGGGCCCTGCAGACCGCAACATCTGGAGTTCGCAGGTCCCTGGCTGGCGACCGGTTTTCGGGAGCTCCAGCCGTAGCAGCTTCGACCGCCCCGGAGCGCGAGGTTTGATCGACCCGCTCGCAGGCCCTTTATCGCCCTGCGTGGCTCGGCCGCGGCACTTTCCATCGCCCGGTGGGGGCTCAGGACCTTCATCGGCCTGCTCGGCTCGGCACTGGGACTTTCCATCGCCCGGTGGTGGCTTCAAAAGTCGGGAGCCTCGATCGCCTCGTGGCACCACGGGAGAAGAATGAGGAGGAGATAAGACTTTTCTTTGCCTCCCATCACAGTGAGGGTGTGCCTGGAGCAATCACTGTGATGGCTGTTTGTGTTAAATTGTAATTGTGTGTCTTGTGTTTTTTATTGTCTACGGCCGTGAGAGGACGCTGGCGCTATTTGTTCGCCGCTTCTCCGTCAGTTTGTCAGTTTGTTCGTTTTTATGTTTCGACTGTTTTGTAAAGCGTCTTTGAGCATTTGGAAAAGCGCTATATAAAATAAATGTTTATTATTATTATTAGATCTCTTGAGAGTCAAGGAGAATTCATTTGCGAAGATCTGGGAAAAAATGGATCGTTTATTTGAGCCATGACACCAACCAGATAAATGCCTAGCTAGATATTGGAAGATTATGTTATATAGAACGAGATGGTATGTTTGTGCGAATATTGAAATATCTCCAGATAACCAATCATTGTTACTTTTTAATTTTTTATTTGGAAAGCCTTATTCTAATTTATTTTGTTGTTTTTGTATTTTGTTGTTTTTCTTATTTTATTTTATTTATGTTGATGGTGTTGTACTGTTTTGTATATATTTCTGTGAAAAATCAATAAAAACTTAAGTGAAAAAAAGTGGATGGTTTCGCAGATAGTCGGGCAGGAGGGCCGAGGAATGGAATACAGAATAAGGTCGACACAAAATGCTGGAGTAACTCAACGGGACAGGCAGCATCTCAGGAGAGAAGGAATGGGTGACGTTTCGGGTCGAGACCCTCCTTCAGACTGAAGAAATGTGAGGTGCTGTCTTTTGGGAAGTCCAACCTGGGTAGACGCTAAAAGGTGAATGAGAGGGCTGTGGGGAGTGTTACAGAGCAGATTGGCTGCTCCTCCCTTACACCCTGCTTTATTGATCAAGGACAATGTCACGGCAACAGTCCAAGATAACGTCACAGTTGGTTCATCCAGTGAGGCAGTGGAGGCCAATTCTCTGAATGCATTCAAGACAGAGCTAGATAGAGCTCTTAAGGATAGCGGAGTCAGGGGGTATGGGGAGAAGGTAGGAACGGGGTACTGATTGAGAATGATCAGCCATGATCACATTGAATGGTGGTGCTGGCTCGAAGGGCCGAATGGCCTACTGCACCTATTGTCTATTGATCCCTCTCCCCATCCCCTGATCCCTCTCCCCACCCCCTGCAACCTCTCCCCACCCACCTGGACCCTCTCACCTCCCTCCCCACCCCCCTGATCCCTCTCACTACCCTCCCCACCCACCTGCAACCTCTCCCCACCCACCTGCACCCTCTCACCTCCCTCCCCACCCCCTGATCCCTCTCACTACCCTCCCCACCCACCTGCAACCTCTCCCCACCCACCTGCACCCTCTCAACATCCTGAATCATCATAACGCCCTCCTAAACCCTCTCCCCACCCATCATGCCCGCACCGCGATCTGTAAACTCGGGTCCTCACCAGACACGGTGGCGCAGCGGTAGAGTTGCGGGTTCTATCCCGACCACGGGCGCTGTCTGTACGGGGGTTGTACGTTTCTCCCCGCGATCTGCGTGGGTTTTCTCCGAGATCTTCGGTTTCTTCCCACCCTCCAAAGACGTGCGGGTCTGTAGGTTAATTGGCTCGGTAAATGTGAAAAGAAAATGTCCCCATTGGGTGCAGGATAGTCAATAAACAATATTGCCCTAGTCGGCCATTCGGCCCTTCGAGTCAATGTGATGATTGTGTTAAAAATTGTCCCTGGTGGGGTTAGGATACTTCTAGTTTTGTCCCTGGTGAACTCTTCGTTAGTGGTGACCACAAACAAGATGCCAAAGTACAGACCTTGCTCAAAGTACAGACACTATAAACCCACCAACCACGTTTGGCCGCAGTTTTACTCCGCTCCACTTCTGGGAGCGGCCGCGGGCCACCAGAGGTCCCACCCCTCGCGTCACGGCAGCCTCTGCCTCTGCCATTGGATAGCGCCGCCGATTGACATTCCCCGCGGCCAATGGGAATGAATGCATCCGTTATGTCCCGCCCCTGCACAACGCCATGGGGCGTGTCTATACCCTGCCATTGGTTAGCCGATATTCCCCACAGCCAATGGCAAAGAAGAGGTCCTCTATGTCCCGCCCCTGCACAACGTCATGGGGCGTGTCCAGCCTCTGCCATTGGTTGTGACCGCGGAGTATCGTTCCCCACAGCCAATGGGAAGGAATATGCCCTTTGTGTCCGTGTCTATACCCTGCCATTGCTTAGCTGACATTCCGCCCAGCCAATGGGAAAGAAGAGGTCCTCTTTGTGCGGCCCCTCATTAACGTCATGGGGCGTGTTCAGCCTCTGCCATTGGTTCGCGCCGCCAAGTGACATTCCCCACAGCCAATGGAAAGGAAACTCCCCGATTTGTCCCGCCAACCAATGACGTCATGGGGCGTGTCTGTCAATGGTTATCGATGTCTGATTGACTTTGCCTGCGACCAATGGCAAATAATCAGGTCGCTGGGAACCGCCCCTTCTCGATAATCAGCGGGGGTCCAGCCTCCCCCGTTGATTATCATCCCTGACCAAAGATACTAGAGAAGCAAGATGAACCACTCCGTTGAAATCGCCTCGACTGAAGTGCAGCACGTAACGGAGAGGAACGTCCGCCTTTTTGTTAAGCAAAGGAAGGAATGGGTCCGTTATGCCTCTCGTAGTGTAATCAGTGTTTTGGGGGAACAGTATGTCTGATGATACCATAAAAATGCAGAATATATCTCATCTATCAATTCAAATGTTTCTGCTGTAGCGACCATAGAGAGTGGTCCTAGGTGTCGAACCCTCAGATTGGCCAGTAAGGTCACGTGTGGGTGCGACCGCAAGGATTGGTCCATGGAGTGAAACCGCTGATTGGACAGCGTCGTCACGTGCGGTTTTGGTGCCCAAAGGAGTCAGTTGAGAGACTCCTTCGAAGTGAACAGTTAGTTTTAATGGTTGTCTGTAATCTCATTATGTAAACTTTGTGATCGAATATTGCTGTCGCAATAAACTTCTTCAACAAAGAACGAGCCTCCAGACTCGCCATATTGGTGACCCCGACATGATCCAGCCGATCACCTACCACGAGTGAACACGAAGCCTCGTTTTTGGCTTCTATGCCCGGTGCACCGCAGCTAAGCGCGGTCAGCGTTCACCTTCCGTCGTTTTGGTTTGTCCATACCGAAGCCCATTTTCACTTAAGAAACATCTCAGCAGACGCGACAAAGTACTACTACCTCGTCAGCGCTCTACCGCCGGAGACGACCGCACGGGTGATGCTGTTCATCGTCAACCCTCCCGCAGAAGACAAGTACGAGGCCACGAAGGCACTGTTATTACGAACCTTCAGATGCAGTAGGCATGACCGAGCTAAGAGGCTTATGCACCTACCGGATCTCGGAGATCGGCTGCCGTCCGTTCTCATGGCTGAAATCTTAGCGCTAGCAGGTGAACACACGGATTGCCTCATGTTCGAGCAGGCATTCCAAGAGAAGCTTCCCGAAGATGTCAAACTTTTGCTCACGGATTGTTCTTTTAAGGACCCCGTGGCATATGCAGAAAAAGCCGATGCGCTCATGGCGTCCAAATCAAAAAGAAGCAGTTCGATCAACAAGGTCTCAACATCAGCGGCCGAGCCACAGCGGCATCAAGATGGCGCAGCATCTCCCGCCAATTCTCCAAAAACCCGCCAAAAGGATCTGTACAAGCGCGGCTGGTGCTATTACCATCTACGATGGGGTGGAGAATCCCGCAACTGCCGCTCACCTTGTACCTTCTTGGGAAATGCCTCGGCCGATCGTATATAGATGCGGTTGCGATTGGCCAGAACCGGCGCCTCTACGTCCGAGATCGATTCACGGACACAGAATTTTTGGTTGACACGGGAGCCATAGTCAGTATCGTACCGCCGACCAGATCGGGTAAGACAGGTCCTACCCTCATCGCGGTTAATGGCAGCCCCATCCGCACGTATGGTACGCAGACAATGTCCCTGGCTTTAGGCATCCGCACGTACGAATGGCCATTCATTATCGCGGACGTCAGCCAAGCGATCCTAGGCGCGGATTTCCTCTGGGCCTTTTCACTAGTCCCGGATGTCCGCGGTAACGACCTTCGACCCTCCGCCAGCAGCGACGAGCCCGCCGCTCCGCCGGCCGCCACACCGCCCAGCCCAACTCTCCAGGCCGTCGTCGCGTCCCCCGACCCGTTTGCTGAGGTCCTGGCGGAGTTTCAAGAGCTGCTCATCCAACGCTTCGACGCCCCTTCAGCCAGGCACGGCGTCGTCCACAACATCCGCACCGTGGGCCCCCCGTTTTCGCTCGGGCCCGGAGGTTACCGCCCGACAGGCTGGTGGTGGCGCGGGCAGAATTCTGGAAGATGGAAGAAATGGGCATTGTCCATCAGTCCGACAGCCCGTGGGCTTCGCCGTTGCATATGGTCTCCAAAACATCTGTGGGGTGGAGACCATGCGGCGATTACCGGCGCCTCAATGCCATCACCACGGCTGACCGCTACCCCATACCGCACCTCCAGGACTTCTCGTCTGGGCTGGAAGGTGCCGTGGTGTTCTCCAAGATCGATTTGGTGCGTGGCTACCACCAGATCCCTGTGCGTCCGGAGGACATACCAAAAACTGCCACGATCACTCCGTTCGGGTTGTTCGAATGGTTGCGCATGCCTTTCGGTTTAAAGAACGCGGCACAGGCCTTCCAGCGACTCATGGACCGTGTTGGTCGAGGTTTGCCTTTTGTGTTCATTTATTTAGATGATATCCTGGTCGCCAGCCCTCGGAGCAGGAACACCTGGCCCACTTGCGGACTGTATTCCAGTGGCTCCAAGACCACGGTATCATCATCCAACCCTCCTAGTGTCAATTTGGCCTTCCTTCTCTCGATTTCTTAGGGCACAGGATCACCCCTGCCGGCGCCACCCCTTTGCCCGAGAAGGTGGAGGCTATCCGTGCATTTCTGCGGCCCACCACAGTGAAGGGTCTGCAAGAGTTCATGGGCATGGTGAACTTCTACCATAGGTTCGTCCCAGCAGCAGCACGGGTCATGCGCCCACTCTTCCAGTGCCTCGCGGGTAAACCTGTAGAGTTGGTATGGTCCTCGGCCGCGGAGTCGGCCTTTGCAGCAGCTAAGGCGGCTTTGGCAGACGCCACCATGCTGTTCCACCCGCGCGCCTCCGCCCCCACGGCCCTGACGGTTGACGCGTCTGACGTGGCGGTGGGAGGGGTTTTGGAACAGCAGGTCGGTGGCCTTTGGCAGCCCTTGGCGTTTTTCAGCCGGCAACTGAGTTCGGCTGAGCTGAAATATCATATCATATCATATATATACAGCCGGAAACAGGCCTTTTCGGCCCTCCAAGTCCGTGCCGCCCAGTGATCCCCGTACATTAACACTATCCTCACCCACTAGGGACAATTTTTTACATTTTACCCAGCCAATTAACCTACATACCTGTACGTCTTTGGAGTGTGGGAGGAAACCGAAGATCTCGGAGAAAACCCACGCAGGTCACGGGGAGAACGTACAAATATAGCGCCTTTGACCGAGAGCTTCTGGCTCTCTACTTAGCTGTCCGTCACTTTAGGTATTTCCTAGAAGGCCGCCCGTTTGTGGCCTTTATGGACCATAAACCGTTAACTTTTGCTTTTTCCAAATTGTCTGACCTATGGTCGGCCCGCCAGCAGCGGCACCTGACTGCCATCTCTGAGTTTACCACCGATGTCCGTCATGTCGTGGGTAAGCTTAATGCCGTCGCTGACGCCCTGTCTCGGCCTGCTGTTTCCCCCATTTCAGCGGTAGACTGCGAGGTGGATCCCCAGGAGCTTGCGGAGGCACAGCTCCTGGCGGACACCGCCTCGGCATACCAGTCCGCCACTTCAGGGTTGAAGTTGGCTCAGGTGGCCTGCGGGCCGGCGGGCACAAAAGTCTGGTGTGATGTTTCCCTTCCCCGTCCCAGGCCGGTGGTGCCGCCCTCCCTTCAGCGCCGGGTGTTTGATGCCATTCACGGGCTGGCGCACCCGTCCATCCGTTCCACCTCTGCCTTAGTAGCCGCTCGGTTTGTGTGGCATGGCTTGGGCCCGTTCCTGCATTCCCTGCCAGACCGCTAAAGTCCAACGCCAATTCCAGCCCACGGTACAAGAGTTTGCGGTCCCAGCGGTCCGTTTTTTCCATATTCATGTGGATTTAGTCGGACCTTTATCTTCCTCCCGGGGCTACACCCATCTGCTCACGGTAGTGGATCGGTTCACCCGGTGGCCGGAGGCTTTCCCATTGTCAGATACCTACGCTGCCTCTTGTGCCAGGGCCCTGGTCCTCCATTGGGTGGCCCGTTTCGTGGTTCCGTCTGTTATCACCACCGACAGGGGGCCACAGTTCACCTCTACCCTCTCGGCCACGCTAGCAGAGCTGTACAGCTCCCGGTTGCAACACACCACAGCGTACCACCCTCAGGCTAATGGGCTCGTGGAGAGGTTCCACCGACAACTCAAGGTGGCCCTCAGTGCGAGGCTGGAGGGCCCGGACTGTGTAGACCTACTTCCCTGGGTACTTTTGGGTATCCGGACTGCTCCTAAGCAGGATCTCGGTGCGTCGTCCACGGAACTAGTATATGGCTCGCCATTTCGAGTACCCGGAGATTTGCTGCCGGAGTCCTCTGGTCAGCCGCCTTCAGTTCCGTCGGTGTTAGCATCACTCCGGGCACGCGTGGGTTCCCTGGCTCTGGTTCCGACTTCGCGTCATGGGTGTCTCATGTTGCATGAACCGCCTGCCTTGAAGGACTGTGAGTTTGTGCTTCTGCGTAGAGATGCCCATCGTTCCCCATTGCAGAGGGTCTATGAAGGGCCGTTTCAGGTTTTGCGTAAACGGACGGTCACCTTCACCTTATAATAATAATAATAAACATTTATTTTATATAGCGCTTTTCCAAGTGCTCAAAGACGCTTTACAAAAACAGTTAAGACATAAAAACAAACAAACGAACTATCCTGACGGAGAAGCGGCGAACAAATAGCGCCAGCGTCCTCTCACGGCAGTAGACAATAAAGAACACAAGACACACAATTACAATTTTAACACAAACAGCCATCACAGTGATTGCTCCAGGCACACCCTCACTGTGATGGAAGGCAAAGAAAAGTGTTATCTCCTCCTCATTCTTCTCCCGTGGTGCTACGAGGCGATCGAGGCTCCAGACCTTTGACGCCCCCACCGGGCGATGGAAAGTCCCAGGGCCGTGCCGAGCAGGCCGATGAAGGTCCTGAGCCCCCACCGGGCGATGGAAAGTGCCGTGGCCAGGCCACGCAGGGCGATGAAGGGCCTGCGAGCGGGTCGATCCAACCTCGCGCTCCGGGGCGGTCGAGAGCCGGTCGCCAGCCAGGCACCTGCGAACTCCAGATGTTGCAGTCTGCAGGGCCCATGGCCGAAGCCTCCGAGATGGTAAGTCCAGGCCCTGCAACCGGAGTCTTCAAGGTCGATCCCAGCTGGAGGCCGCCGACTCCACGGTGTTAGGCCGTAGCTCGAACGGAGATACGACACGGTAAAGGTCGCATCTCCGTTGAGGAGGAGATTGGAAAAAAAGGTTTCCCCCACCCCCCCACCACCCCCCACATAAACAGAGTTAAAAATAGATCAAGACGCACATTTAAACGATGACAATAGACCAAAACAAAAAAAGACAGAGAGACTGCCGGTGAGCCGCAGCTGCAGAACGCAGCCACGCCCCCTAAGACGTGGGCGGCAGGAGTGAGCTCGTCTCGGTGTCCGGGCTTAAACCTGCGCACTTGGATCCGGACAGCCCTGTCCTGGTCGGTCAACCGCCTCGGCGAGGCCGTCCTCCTGCAGTTACACCCGGTCCAGGACCCCCCGCTCCTGTGGTTCCGGCTGCCCCTCTCCTTACTCGTTCTGGTCGCGAAATCCGGCTCCCTGCTAGGTTCCGTACCTCGGGTTCTGGGGGGGGTCATGTAGCGACCATAGAGAGTGGTCCTAGGTGTCGAACCTTCAGATTGGCCAGCAAGGTCACGTGTGGGTGCGACCGTAAGGATTGGTCCAGGGAGTGGGACCGCTGATTGGACAGCATCGTCACGTGCGGTTTTGGCGCCCGAAGGAGTCAGTTGAGAGACTCCTTCGAAGTGAACAGTTAGTTTTAATGGTTGTCTGTAATCTCGTTATGTAAACTTTGTGATCGAATATTGCTGTCGCAATAAACTTCTTCAACAAAAAACGAGCCTCCAGACTCGCCATACTGCAAGTTTCTGCCTACTAAAATGGCGCCATGACTTACTACGGTTTTTAGGGTCGAGTGGTCTATCTTGCTCTGCTCTGTTATCTTTGTCCCTCACTGACATTAAACAAGGTAGACACAAAATGCTGGAGTAACTCAGCGGGTCGGGCAGCATCTATGGAGAGAACGAATGGGTGACGTTTCGGGTCGAGACCCATCTTCAGACTTATGTCAGGGGAGGTGGTGGGACAAAGATGGGATGTAGTCAGAGACAGGAAGACAGTGGGAGAACTGGGAAGGGGAGGGTATAGAGAGGGGAAGCAGGGACTACCTGAAGTTAGAGACGTCAATGTTCATACTGCAGGGGTGCAAGCTACCTGTAATGGCAGTTTCCTGTAATGGCTTCTTCTTGAGTTCCGTTGTAGAATCGGATTTTGCTTGTAGAACAAGTCTTTCTTAAATTCCTTTTACTTTAGTCCATACAGAGCAAGTTCTTTACTCTATTGTAATGGCAGTTTCTATACCATCTCGAGATCCCACTTCGATAGCCATTACTTCTCGGGGATGAAATGTAGTTATAGCTTACGCACACGTCGCACCCTGATAGTCAAGTCAAGTCAAGTCAAGTCAATTTTATTTGTATAGCACATTTAAAAACAACCCACGTTGACCAAAGTGCTGTACATCTGATTAGGGACTAAGGGGAAAAAATGAAACATACAGTTCACGCAAACAGTTCACAGCGCCTCCTCAATGAGCCTCAAACGCTAGGGAGTAGAAATAGGTTTTGAGCCTGGACTTAAAAGAGTCGATGGATGGGGCAGTTCTGATGGGGAGAGGGATGCTGTTCCACAGTCTAGGAGCTGCAACCGCAAAAGCGCGGTCACCCCTGAGCTTAAGCCTAGACCGCGGGATAGTGAGTAGCCCCAAGTCGGCCGACCTGAGGGACCTGGAGTTAGAGAGGGGGGTTAGAAGATTTTTGATGTAGGGGGGGGGGGGAATGTCCATTTAGGGCTTTATACGTGAATAGGAGGAGCTTGAAAGTTGATTCTGTACCGTACAGTTAGCCAGTGGAGAGAGGCCAGAATCGGGGTGATGTGGTCCCTTTTACGGGTACCCGTCAGGAGTCTCGCTGTGGCGTTTTGGACCAGTTGCAGGCGGGACAGGGAAGATTGGCTGATCCCAGTGTATAGGGAGTTGCAGTAGTCTAGGCGGGAGGAAATGAAAGCGTGAATGATTTTTTCTGTGTCGTCGAATTGGAGGAAAGGTTTGATTTTAGCTATGGTTCGAAGTTGGAAGAAGCTGGCTTTTACCACAGTGTTGACTTGCTTATCAAATTTTAATGCAGAGTCAAATATCATGCCGAGGTTTTTGACATGCAGTTTGACTAGGCAGGATAGACTTCCAAGACTGCCTGTTATCGATTTGATGGAGTCGGGGGGGCCGAATAGGATGACCTCAGACTTGCTCTCATTTAATTGGAGGAAGTTCTGTGCCATCCAACATTTTATGTCCTCAAGGCAGTGTAAGAGGCTGTTTAAATTTGACTGGTTGTTGGGTTTCAGTGGGTGGTAAAGCTGAGTGTCATCGGCATAGCAGTGGAAAGAAATGCCGTGCCTTTGAATGATTTGGCCAAGGGGGAGCATGTATAGAGAGAAGATGTGGAACTCCGCAGGAGAGGCTAGCTGGACCAGAGGAATAACTGCCTATGTTGATGGCGAAACTCCTATCTTTGAGGTACGAAGCGAACCAGCTCAGGGCAGTGCCATCAATGCCAACCGCGTACCGGAGACGGTCAATAAGGATGGTGTGGTCCACTGTATCGAACGCTGCGCTGAGGTCGAGAAGGAGCAGGATTGCACAGTCGCCGGTGTCGATGGCGAGAAGCAGGTCGTTATGTACCTTCAACAAGGCAGACTCTGTGCTGTGGTGGGCTCTGAAACCTGACTGGAAACTTTCCAGGATGGTGTTTTGGTGCAGGTGGGGCACTAATTGGTTTAGAATTGCCTTTTCAAGGACTTTTGACAGGAATGGCAGTTTGGAAATGGGTCTGTAGTTGCTAGGCAAGGTGGGGTCTAGGTTAGGTTTTTTCAGTAGGGGCTGGACCACCGCATGCTTGAAACTGGTTGGAACAGTGCCAGTGGCCAGAGAACTGTTGATAATAGAGAGGATGCTGGGACCGGCTATTGCAATGACATCCTTCAGAAGGGCAGTGGGGGCAGGATCAAGGGGGCAGGTTGCAGGTTTCATAGCGGAGACAAGCTTTGCAAGGGAGGATAGAGTGACGGATTGGAAGCAGTCCAATTTAGATGAACAGACTAGTGAGACAGCTAGGTCACGGATGGGAGCGGAAATGTTCATTCTAATGTTCTCAACTTTGTTGGTGAAAAATTTAGCGAATTCTTCGCACTTAGCAGGGGACCTAACTAAGCTGGTACTGGGGGCGGGACATATGACAGAGGTAATTGTTCTAAATAGGACCTTGGAGTTATGAGAGCTTTTGGAAATAAGGTCGGAGAAGTATTGTGCTCTAGCAGACTTTACTGCTTCCTGGTATTTGAGAAGATTGTTTCTCAGAATTTCGAAGGAAATTTGAAGCTTGTCACATTTTCACCTCCTTTCTGATTTTCTGCCCTCCCTTCTTAGGGCTTTGGTGGTGTCATTGAGCCACGGCCGACCTTTGGGCTTAGGCTTTTTCATTTTAAGGGGAGCGATAAAATCCAGGATGGAAGAGCAAGTGATATTAAATAAAGAGGCGAGATCTTCAGTGCTGAGATGGGGGGGAGAGGCCTCAATAGTGCAGATGTTGGGGGCAGCTGTGAGAGCCTCGGAGAATTTACTGGCAGTCAATGAATTTATGTCGCCGGAGTAGCGAACAGGGAGATGAGATTTTGCGGGAGATAAAGGCAGAGATGCGTCAAAAATGATAGCGCTATGGTCCGATAGACAGGCTTCAGTAGTTTCAATGTTGTTGATTGGGAATCCGGACGATAACACTAGGTCGAGAGTATGGCCTAACTTGTGAGTGGGTCCCGTGGTGTGAAGAGTCAGATTGAAGGACTCAACCAGGTGCATAAATTCACTCACAAAAGGCTTAGTGGGACAGCAAACATGAATATTAAAGTCACCAAGAATCATGATCCGGACAGAGTTCCACGAGTGGAGCAAGCTCACCAGGGTTAAGCCAGGATTCTGTGAGCAGTAAGAAGTCCAATCCATGGGTGGTGAAGAAGTCGTTGAGGATGAAGGTCTTGTTCTGTAGGGATCTTGCGTTGATCACGGCCACTTTAGCAGGGACAGCAGGTGAGCTTCGGTCCGGTAGCGGCTCCCACGCCAGCGGGCGGAGGTTCAGGGAGACCACGCCGCTGCACTTCACAGATGGCCTTGCTGGGAGCCCGCGGGCCGGCAGTCCAGGGACCGGGATGATCGGTCGAAGAGCGGCATACCTGATAGGACAAAACGAATCTTCCAAACTCCTTTTCTTCATTAATTGGTTTTACTAAAGTAGCACAAATTATAGAGTAATAAATCAGTTTCCGTACTTTATCAAATGTTTCTTCTTCAAACAATATCTAGAAATTCTTGCAGTTATTACCGTATGGTTCTTACAAATATAATCGGTGCGAGCGCATGGTACGAGCGCGTGGTAAATAACTGTATGCTCACCATCCTCCGAGTCTCAACTGACCCACAACCTCTGTCGACACACTAGCCTCCTCCCATCTAGACACTCCCCATTACGCATTAAGTCACACCCACAAGCAGGCAAAAAAGAAATGTTAATATTAAAACATAGCCATAACACAATGGCAATAACTGAATTAAGCATAAATGGCTCCTACACTACCCAAGCAAAATATGAGGTGCTGTTACTTTAATTTGTGCTGGGCCTCACTATTACAATGGAGGAGGCCCAGGACAGAAAGGTCAGAGTGAGAGGGGGACTTGAAGTGCTGAGCCACCGGGAGATCAGGTTGGTTAAGGTGGACTGAGCAAAGGTGTTGTGCGAAATGTTCGCTGAGACTGCGCTTGGTCTCGCCGATGTAGAGAAGTTGACATCTGGGACAGCGGATACAATAGATAAGCTTGGGGGACGTGCAGGTGAACCTCTGCCTCACCTGGAAAGACTGTTTGTGTCCCTGGGTGGAGTTGAGGGGGGGGGGGATGTAAAAGAACAGGTGTTGCAACTCCTGCGGTTGCAGGGGAAAGTACCTGGGCAGGGCGTGGTTTGAGTGGGAAGGGACGAGTGAACCAGGGAGGGAACAGTCTCTGCAGAAAGCAGAAAGGGGTGGAGATGGGAAAGAGTGGGGTGCTGTTCAGGACACGTCCTGCTCCCCTACCCTTCACTTCATGGGAGGATCCGTATCTGCCATTGGTTATTCGCCCGCCGATCGGCATTCCCTGCGACCAATTGATGCTTTGCATCTTCGGCTGGAGGGTGACATGCCTTGGCAGGCGACATGTCCCACGCATGTCCTGCATCATGTGGAGGAATGCCCCCAGCAGTTGGTTATCGTCAAAGATACTAGAGGAGCAAGATAGACCACACGAGCCTAAAAATCCCGAAGTAGGGCATGGGTAAAATGCAGCACCATTTTAGTCGGCAGATTCTGTGTGCTAGACTGGGCAGTGTTCACAACTCTCTGCGATTTCTTCAAATATAACATGTTTGCAAACAATTATTTTTGTTCAACTTCTTGGATAAGTTGATAGTTGACATTTATAACTATTTCTTGAAGAGTTGTTGTTTTGTAATCTTTAAACTTTGGAAGTTCCTGATTGAATATTTGCACTGGAGATCCACACTGTATCAGGCCAATTGATCATATTTAAAGAACTGTGCTTCTTTGCTTTCTCTGTTAATTTTAATTTCACGTCCACAAGCTGTATCTCTTTTTGTTTTATTTTAAAAAGTCATGGAAGCATAGATTAGGCAGTTGCAAACAATAGAACTGTACTGTATCCACAATATAATTGAAAATACATTCAACTTAAAACTTAGAGCCAAGAATTGGCAAATTGATTAGTTAAAAACCCTTGACAGCCACTAAATGACCAATGCCGCCTGACGTGGTACAGAAGCATGAATCCAATTCAAATGGACACAGTGATGGAGTAAATCACTGGGTCAGGCAGCATCTATGGTGAAAAAGGATGGGTGATGTTTCAGGTTGGGACCTTTCTTCAGACAAGGGGGGGAGGTGAAGAGCTACTATAAATCAGGATCTGATCTTTTCATTGGTTAGCTGATATGCAAAACAGTGCAACCATGTATATCTCACACACAAAATGATGCAAATCTTACCACGAATGACAGAAATAAAAATTGTTATCCTTGTTTATGAAGTTCATTTTTGAATGATGTAAAATTGAAGGGGGTTGGTGCAATATACTGCGAACCAACAAATGTGTCGTTATGAGATATTCACACTATAAAAATCCATAAATCACAAAAAAAACAAGAAACAATAACTATGTTATTTGAACAACTTATCCTTTGAATTTAATTATGAAAGTTTTACAGGTTGCAGGGTAGTGGGTAAGGATCGTATTAATGCATGTAACTAATTTTTCACAAAAGTGAAGGTGAGCACTATATTGCACCGACCACTCAATTATATGTTAAATTCCAAACAAATTATGGTGGCAATGTATATTATTCATGTCTAAAGCTAGCACTTCTGTAGCAGTGTAGGTATGTATGCATTACATTTTATTACACTAATATAGAATGAATAGAATGAAAAAAAATTATCTTGACATGTGTTCATAGTTATTTTATTCACAATATTAGGATTTTTGGAAATAAATTTCATGATTGTCACTGATTGCGAATGTGTAAGGATAGGCTCTAATGAAATGTACATGACAGAACAGTGATCATGACAGGGAGAACTATATATATATATATATATATATATATATATATATATATATATATATATATATATATATATATATATATATATATATATATAATATATATCTATATATTCTATAGAGAGGAGAGATTGAGAGAAAAATGTTGCTAAACAAATAATTGGAGGAAATCACAAGAAAGAAACTATATATCCTCTAACTATTTCCTCTAATTATTTGTTTAGCAACCTTTATCTCTCAATCTCTCTTTCTCTCTCTATATATATATATAATATATATGTATTATATATATATATAGTTCTCTCTGTCATGATCACTGTTCCCTCATATATATTTCATTAGGGCCTACCCATACACATTCGCAATCAGTGACATGAAACTTGTATATAAAGGTCGAACGTATCACAAAATGCTGGAGTAACTCAGCAGGTCAGGCAGCATCTAGGAGAGAAGGAATGGGTGACGTTTCGGGTCGAGACCCTTCTTCTAACTGAAGCGGATACAATAGATGAGGTTGGAGGAGGTGCAAGTGAACCTCTGTCTCACCAGGTAAGACTGTTTGGGTCCTTGGATGGAGTAGAGGGAGGAGGTAAGGGGACAGGTGTTGCATCTCCTGTGGTTGCAGGGGAAAATGCCTGGGAAGGGGGTGGTTTGGGTAGGAAGGACTAGTGGACCAGGGAGTTACGGAGGGAACAGTCTCTGTGGAACGCAGAAAGGGGAGGAGATGGGAAGACGTGGCCAGTAGTGGGATCCCGTTGGAGGTGACGGAAATGTTGGAGGATGATTTGTTGGATATGCTGGTTGATGGGGTGGAAGGTGAGGACAAGGGGGTTCTGTCCTTGTTATGAATGGGGGGAGGGGGAGCAAGAGCGGAGCTGCGGGATATAGAGGAGGCCCTAGTGAGCGCCTCATCTATAATGGAAGAGGGGAAGCCCCGTTTCCAGACGAATGAGGACACCTCTGATGCCCTAGTGTGAAACACCTCATCCTGGGCGCAGATGCGGCGTAGATAGAGGAATTGGGAGTAGGGGATAGACTTTTTGCAGGAGACAGGGTGGGAAGAAGTGTAGTCCAGATAGCTGTGGGAGTCAGTGCATTTGTGGTAGATGTCAGTCTCTAGTCTGTCTCCTGTGTTGGAGATGGTGAGATCCAGAAATGGTAGGGAGATGTCGGAGATGGTCCAAGTATATTTCAGAGCAGAATGGAAATTGGTGGTGAAACCATAAACCATAAAGGTCCAACCATAAAGGTCGAATCACCTTTATGGTTTATGTACATCATGTGAAATATAAGATTAAGAGGGAAATAGAGTTGGAATCTATAACATATAAAGGATGCTATTAGCTTGTGTAGTTAATTAATGATATTGACATTTTGTTGTGTATGGTTACTTTTGTTGTTTTAGCTAATAGAAAATGAATGCCTATTTTAAGTAGTAAGCAGTGAAATGGATGCTGGTTTGGAGAAACAGTGTTATCAGTGGGAAATAATGTGTTTATTATCTTAAGAGTGATTGGGAACAGACAGGCGCTAAAGGCTTCTTTTGTTCTTGAATGGATGCTTTTTTTTGTAGCATTAGCTTCTATGTTGCTGTAGTCAGAAGCAGTTAGAAGCAAGGCCGTGCAGCTGCAAGATTGTGCAAATAGTGAGATGGAGTAACGTTTCTTTGGTCAATAACAACTCCTTCTATGGGCATTTGTGGAAGTAGAAAAGTTGGTTTCAATTTTCTCTCCATGAAGCGTTTCCCTGTAAGCATGTGACCTGTATTAATGGGTTAAGTTTTGTTTTCTCTGTAACCATGTGAATTGTATTAAAATTATATTGGGTTGTTGATTTCCTATGTAACACCCCTTGTCCTTTCTGTATAAAAGTAATCAATCCTGGAAAAAAGCTATTCTTCCCTGCTAAGAGCCCTTTAGACACTCGTTGGATCTGAAGGATTTTTAGAGGAAAAGAACCCCACTGTGAAATAAAATCTGTTATACTCATCCATTATCCAGATAATTTTTTAATACATCCAAGAATGGTCCCAGGAATGCATGGGTTGGCATATGATGAGCGTTTGATGATACTGGGCGTGTACCCGCTGGAGTTTAGACGGATGAAGGGGACCACGTTGTTACTTACCAAAACGTGAAATGACTGGATAGAGAGGATGTTTCCACTAGTTGGAGATGCCATAGGTACAGACTAAAAGGATCTACCTTTAGGAAGGGGATCAGGAGGATTTGTATTTGTCAGAGCCTGGTGAAAGTATAGAATTATTTGTCACAGAAGGCTGTGGAGGCCAGGTCAATTGATATCTTTAAGGCAGAGATTGATAGGCTTATACTCGCTGGAATTTAGAAGACTGAGGGGGGATCGTATTGAAACATATAAAATTCTTAAGGGGTTGGAGAGGCTAGATGCGGGAAGATTGTTCCCAATGTTGGGGAAGTCCAGAACCAGGGGTCACAGCTTAAGGATAAGGGGGAATTATTTTAGGACCGAGATGAGAAAAAATTTATTCACACAGAGAGTGGTGAGTCTGTGGAATTCTCTGCCACAGAAGGTAGTTGAGGCCAGTTCATTGGCTATATTTAAGAGGGAGTTAGATGTGGCCCTTGTGGCTAAAGGGATCAGGGGGTATGGAGAGAAGGCAGGTACAGGTTACTGAGCTGGATGATCAGCCATGATCATATTGAATGATGGTGCAGGCTCGAAGGGCCGAATGGCCTATTCCTGCACCTATTTTCTATGTTTCTATGTTTCTATTCTTCATTCGTACTTGTGTCAGCGGTTATGGGGTGAAGGCAGGAGAATGGGGTTGGAGGGAAAGATAGACCAGCCATGTTTGAATGGTGGAATAGACGATGGGCTGAATGGCCTAATTCTGCTCCTATCAATGATGAACTTATGAAGTTATGAAACCTAACTTGGCCGGAAGGGTTAGATTTTCCCAGTCCCTCTCTCCTACGGTGAACTTCGTCGCCGCCCCCTTCCTTCAAGAGCGCCCCATCTCGTTGCCACCCCCCCCCCTCCTTCCTCGTCGCTCCTTCAATCCCGTCACGCTCCCTCCTTTCCGCCCTCACTC
This sequence comes from Rhinoraja longicauda, assembly GCF_053455715.1. Lineage (NCBI taxonomy): Eukaryota > Metazoa > Chordata > Chondrichthyes > Rajiformes > Arhynchobatidae > Rhinoraja > Rhinoraja longicauda. The sequence continues at coordinate 4,496,269 of NC_135991.1, forward strand.
TCCCTCTGCCGCTGCTCCCCATTGGCCGCAACCTCCATTAGGTGCCCCCGTCCCCGATGAACATGGCACCTGCGGCGTTCCCAATTAGCCGCCCGCTCCCTCCCCGGTGTCCGATGCTCCGACTTCCAGCGCCGGAGTCCAGGGTTGAAATCCCGACCACGGGCGCTGTCTTCACGGACTTTGTACGTTCTCCCCGTGACCGCGTGGGTTTTGCCGGGTGCTTCGGTTTCCACCCACACTCCAAGGACGTGCAAGTTTGTAGGTTAATTCTCAGTGTAAATTATCTCTATGTGTGTACAGGATTGTATTAGTGTGCGCGGATCACTGGTTGGAGCGGACGCGGTGGGCCAACGGCCTCTTTCCCCACCGTATCTCTAAAGTAAACTAAACGGCTCTACTTCCTCACTACCCCTCCATCCCGGGTGGGGGAGGGTGGTGTAGACGAGCTGCAAAATGGGAGAAGGGGAGCAGGAAGGTTGAGGGGAGGGGGTAGGTCGGAGGGGATGGGAGGAGAGAGAGGGCATGTGCTGCTGGTGCCTGGACTGGACTAAGTTGCCAGGTTGCCAGGACTTGAAGGTCTGAGCTATAGGGAGATGTTGAATAGGTATAAAATCACGAGAGGAATAGACCGGGTAGATGTACAGAGTCTCTTGCTCAGAGTCTATAGGTGAATTGAAGACCAGAGGACATAGGTTTAAGGTGAAGGGGGAAAGATGTAATAGGTATCTGAGGGGTAATGTTTTCACGCAAAGAGTGGTGGCTGAATCAAAGAGCTGCCAGATGAGGTAGTTGAGGCAGGGACTGTCCCAACATTTAAGAAACAGTAAGACAGATGAATTGATAGGATAGGTATGGAGGAATATGGACCAAAGACGGGCAGGTGAGACTAGTGTAGCTGGGACATGTTGGCCGGTGTGTGCGAGTTGGGCCGAAAGGCCTCTTTCCACACTGTATCACTCTGTGACACTATAAGGTGATTGATGGGGAGGGGAGCAGGGACGGCGGTTGAAGGAAAGTGAAGGAGAGTGAGCGGAGAAGAGAGGGGAAAATGACTCGATGAAGCAGGGGGAAGGGAGGAGATGAAGCGCTTGGGTGAGGGGAGGTGGGATGGTTTGGACGAAGAGGGAAGGAGGGACGAGTGGGAGGGAGAGGAGTGTCGGGAAAAGGGAGACAGAAGAGGGGAGGGGAGAGCTGGTGGAGGGAGAGGGGACAGGAGGTGGTATGAGAGAGGGGAGGAGCGAGAGGAGACGGCGAGGAGCGTCGACATTGGAGAGGGAAGGGGGAATGTTGCGGAGCGAGAGGGGAGAAGGGAGTGGAGAGGAGGGAAAGGCGCGGAGGCAGAAGGGGAGAAGGAGGAGGGATCTTGGGGAAAAACATGCTGGGCCTTAAGGAACGCATGCGAATAGGAATATCAGAGCCCTGAAGTTCTGAAGCCAAGGCAAGGCGTCTCAGGCTGCGGGGAATTCTCGGGGTGGCAATATTATAGACAAAGCCAAGAAACAGATTCCCTGAGGCTGCCAGGGATTCGAAAAATCAGGCGAAACAACCGACGAGCATTTTTTTGACGTGAAAAATAATATATTTTTATTATGTGTTTAATACATAATACAAGCAAATAGTTCAGGGTCGCCCTCACCGTGATTAGTACGGGTGTCGGGCGTTGTGAGGAGAAGACAGGAGAATGGGGTTGGGAGTGAGAGACGGATCAGCCTTGATTGAATGGCGGAGTAGACTCGATGGGTCGAATGGCCCAATTCTCCTGCTATCACTTTGGACCACATTTCACCCCTGCCATCGGGAGGAAGGTATAGGAGCATGGAAATTCTAACAACCAGGTTCAGGAACAGCTTCTTCCCAACATCCATTAGGCTATTAAACACTACAACCTCAAATATGCTCTGAACTACGCAGACTATTATTGTTATTATTAGACAATAGACAATAGACAATAGGTGCAGGAGTAGGCCATTCAGCCCTTCGAGCCAGCACCGCCATTCAATGCGATCATGGCTGATCACTCAATCAGTACCCCGTTCCTGCCTTCTCCCCATACCCCCTCACTCCGCTATCCTCAAGAGCTCTATCCAGCTCTCTCTTGAAAGCATCCAACGAACTGGCCTCCACTGCCTTCTGAGGCAGAGAATTCCACACCTTCACCACCCTCTGACTGAAAAAGTTCTTCCTCATCTCCGTTCTAAATGGCCTACCCCTTATTCTCAAACTGTGGCCCCTTGTTCTGGACTCCCCCAACACTGGGAACATGTTATCTGCCTCTAATGTGTCCAATCCCCTAATTATCTTATATGTTTCAATAAGATCCCCCCTCATCCTTCTAAATTCCAGTGTATACAAGCCCAATCGCTCCAGCCTTTCAACATACGACAGTCCCGCCATTCCGGGAATTAACCTAGTGCACTATCATTGCATGTTTTTTGCTTGTACGTATGTGTGCGATGTGTATATATATATATATATACATAATACATATATATATATATATATATATATATATATATATATATATATATATATGCACACACACACACACACATATATATATATATATAGGAAGATAGACACAAAAGTCTGGAGCGATTCAGTGGACAGGCAGCATCTCTGGAGAGAAGGAATGGGGGACGTTTTTGGTCGAGACCCTTCTTCAGACTGGGTAGGGGAAAGGGAAACGGGAAACGGGAGGAATAGACGATGATGTAGAGAGATAAAGAGTAATTAATGAAAGATATGCAAAAAAGCAACAATGGTAAAGGAAATAGGCCATTGTGAGCTGTTTGCTGAGTGAAAACGAGAAACTAGTGCGACCTGGGTGGGGGAGGGATGGAGAGAGGGGGAATGCCGGGTTTACTTGAAGGTAGAGAAATCAATATTCATACCATTGGGGTGCCAGCTGCCCCAGGACAGAAAGATCTGTGTGGGAAGGGGAAGGAGAATTAAAGTGTTCAGGTAGGTTAATATATGTGATCTATACATATGTATGTATTTGTGAGTATGTGTATATATACACAGACTGAATCTTTCTCTCTCCCTCATTTATTATACTGTTTACACTGCACTATGTTTACATATGTTGTTCTGCTGCTGCAAGCGCGAATGTCATTGTTATATCTGGGACACATGACAATAAAACACACTTGACTCTTGACTCGAGCTTGTGACAATGCATTGAGGTTGCCCTGGGTCCATTGCTGGCAAGATGGATGCCACAGATCAGCGTCCTGGCTAATCAACGTGCAGGAGTTCGTGTGTGGGTGGGCGCGTCGTCCTTCCCGTCCAATGCAAGGCTCATGAAGAGCGCCTCCAGTACGGCAATGGATATCGCGGTCGGCGTTATGCGTCAAACGATGTAATTGCTGGACAACTAGAGGTTGACCTAATGATCGTCCCCTCGCTCCTCGACGAATATCCCCCGCCACGTCGCCCTCTTCGCCGCCTCACCCTCTTGCGGCGCTCCCTCCGCCCCCCTCCCTCCCTACCTCCCTCCCGCGCCCCCACCCCCTCTTTGCCGCTCCCTCCCTCCGTCTCACGCTGCGCCCTCAAATCCCTAATGCTGCGATTCCTCTTCTCCAGCCACTTCATCAACAGCGCTCCCTCCCTTCAGACCACTACCCGCAATTGGCGCTCCCTCCTCGCAGCCCCCTCACTCCCGCGGTGTTTCCATCACGCAGTCCACCCCCCCCCCCCACCCCCGACGTGGGACAGGCCGCATTTGGAGTATTGTGAGCAATTTTGGCTACCATATCTGAGGAAGGCGGTGCTGGCCCTGGAGAGGGTCCAGAGGAGGTTTATAAGAATGATGCCAGGAATGACTGTGTTAACATGTGATGACCGTTTGTCGGCACTGGGCCTGTGCTCGCTGGGGTTTAGAAGGATGAGACGTACAGCATAGTGAAAGGCCTGGATAGAGTGCATGTGAAGAGGATATTTCCACTAGTGGGAGAGTCTAGGAGTAGAGGTGATATCCTCAGAATTAAAGGCCGTTCTTTAAGGAAGGAAATGAGGAGGAATTTGTTTACTTCTTTAGGTCTTTAGCGTGGTGAATGAGTGGAATTCTTTGCCACCGAAGACTGTGGAGGCCTTCAGTTGATATTTTTCAGGCACGGGTAGATAGATTCTTGATTAGTACGGGTGTCAGGGGTTATGGGGCGAAGGCAAGGGAATGCGGTTAGAAGGGAGCGATAGATCAGCCATGGCGGGGAGTAGACTTGATGGGCCGAATGGCCTCATTCTATTCCTATCCCTTATGGCATGACCGTATGACCCTCGCCGCTCCATTCCTCACGTGTGCCTCTTCGTCGCCGCCGTTCACTCCCACGTCCTGGCCACTCGCTCCCGGGGGAACTCCGTCCCTCTCTCGGCGAGAAGCGGGGGAAGAGCGAGGGGGGGGGGGGGAGTGTTGGGAAGAGAGAATTATCAGGGTGATTGGAGGGGAGGGGGAGTAGAAAGTGTTGGGGGGGGGCAGAGGAGGAGGGAGAAGGAGAAAGCTTCAGTTTCTTCAGATATCTAAAGAGAGGCACGAGTGAAATTTGGGCCGTTTGAGATTGACGCTCCCTGTCCAAGACCTTGGTGAGGCCGCACTTAGAGTATTGTGTTCAGTTCTGGCACCATGTTGTAGGAATGATGTAGTCAAGTTGGAAAGGGCACAGAGAAGATTTACGAGAATGTTTGCTGGACTAGAGGGTCTGAGCCAAAGGGAGATGTTGAGTAGGCTGGGACACTGTTGCTTGAGGGTTGATCTTGTCCAGGGGTATAACATAATGAGAGGAATCGATCGGGTAGATGCACAGAGTATCTTGCCCAGAGTAGGTGAATCAACCCGGGAACCCGGATTTAAGGTGAAGGGGAATTGATTTGATAGGAATCTCAGGGGTAACTTTTTCACACAAAGAGTGGTGGGTGTATGGAACCTTCCACCAGAGGAGGAAGCTGAGGCAGCGACAATCCCAACGTTTGAGAAACAGTTGGACAGGTACATGGATAGGACAGGTTTGGAGGGATATGGACCAAATGCAGGCCAGTGAGACGCATGTAGCTGGGACATGTTGGCCGGTGTGAGTAATTTGGGCCGAAGGGCCAGTTTCCACGCCGTGTCACTCTATGACTGTATGACTCTATAGCATCGGTTCCTCATCTGGGGGTCGTGACTCCCATGGCGCTTTTACGGGGGTCATGAAGGTGTCATAAATGAAATTATCCCATCCCATTGTTTTCATAAATCTGGCTGCTTTTTTTCCAATGGTTGTTTCGGGGGTCACGGTACTGACCAAGAATGTCTGATGGGGACGTGGGGCCAAAAAGGTTACGAACCGCTGCTCTATAGTAACGGGGAATAAAGAAATGGCGGTCGAATTGTCTACGCGTTATGCGTCAATCTTCACAGAGGAAGACACCAGGAACTTGTCAGACATTGAAGAATGTCGCGGAGCAGTAGTTGGTGGAGATGCCTTTACTAAGGAGAAGTTGCTTAGGAATCTGATAGGTCTGAAGGTGGGTAAGCCGCGGGGACCAGATGGGCTGCACCTATGTTTTCCGAAAGAGGTAGCGTTGGAAAGTGTGGAAGTACTGGTAATGATCTTTCAAGAATTAATGGTGGGAGGAGTGGTCTGAGAGGACCGCAAACGTGCAAATGTTACTCCACTATTCAAGAAGAGAGCGAAGCAGAAGAGTGGAAACTCTAAGCCGCTTAGCATGACCAGTAGCTGGTAGGATTTTAGAGTCTATGGTTGAGGGTAATGTTTCAAATAATGGATAAAAGTTCCACAGATTCACCACCCTCTGACGAAAGAAATACCTCCACGTCTCCCTTAACTCTGAGGCTGTGACCTCGTCCCAGACTTTACCACTGGTGGAAACATCATTCCCACATCCACTCTATCCAAGCCTTTCAGTATTCGGCGTGGTATTGCGAAGGGGCTAAATCGATTGTAATCCCTTGAGGAAATAAACAGCAGAACAGACGAAGAAGAGTCAGTGGACGTTATTTACTTAGGTTTTTCAGAAAGCGTTTGGTCAACCGCCACACACGAGGCTGCTGGAGAAGATGGGAGCCCATGGTAGACTTGCGGATGATTCGAACATCGGTGGAAGGTCAGGTATTGTAGGGCAAGCAGAAAGTGTGCATGAGGACTGGACAGATGAGGAGAGTGGGCAAAGAAGTGGGAGATGGCGGTGCTGGCTCGAAGCGCCGAATGGGCTCCTCCTGCACCTATTCCTATATTTCTATGTTTCTATGGAATACGGCGCGTGGCCAAGTGTGCGATCATGCACTCTGCAGGAATAAAGGCGTTCCTATTTTCTAATAGGGGTGAGGGTTCATACATCACAGGTGCAAAGAGAGTTGGGAGTGCTGGTGCAAGATTCCCAAAATGTTAATTTCCATGTTGGAACCGTAGTAGGGAACGGGAATGCAATGCAATGCTAGATAGAGCTCTTAAGGATGGCGGAGTCAAGGGTATGGGGAGAAGGCAAGAACGGGATATTGATTGAGAATGATCAGCCATGATCACATTTTCCCCGGCCACCATCCCTCGTGGCCTCCCTCCCCTCTGTCTACACCACTCCCTTCCAACTCCTCTCACCCCCGTCTCCCATCAACCCTCCTTGATTAGTACGGGTGTCAGGTCTTTTGGGGAGAAGGCAGGAAAATGGGGTTGGGAAGGAGAGATGGATCAGCTACGATTGAATGGCGGACTAGACTTAAAGGAGCGAATATCCTAATTCTCCCATCACTTATGATCTTATAATCTTCTGCCATTTCCATGGAAGTAGTTCCCCCACCCCTCCCTCCCTTCCTCCCTTCCTCCCATTACAGGAAGTTCCCCTCTTCCTTTTCCCTCCCCCTTCCCCTTCCCCTTCCCTCCCTCCTCTCCCCGCTTCTCCCCCTCCCACACCGCTCCCCCGCCAGCACCGCGCCGCCCCCGAGCAGCAAGGCGCCCCCCGCCGCCCAGCCCAGATAGAGGCAGGGCCCCAGCGACACGTCGAAGACCTCGCTGACCAGCGGGTGGTCGAAATCTGTGGCCAGGACGTAGGCCGGCCAGGAGACGGCGAGGAGCAGGGCCAAGCCGGCCACGGCGCACAGGAAGCTCCCGCCCGCCGCCAGCCTCCTCTTGGCTACTTTGCCCGAGACGCAGGAGCAGCAGCGGGAGCCCAGGGTCTGAAAGACGAGGCCCAGCAGTCCGGCGACCAGGCAGGCCAGAGTCAGAGCCCTGGCGGCGGTCACGTCGAGCGGCACCTCCGCGTTGGGACCGGAGTGGAGCCGGCAGTTGGCTTTCCCGGGCCCCGGCAAGGCGCAGATCATCCACAGGCCCTCGGCCGAGCGATGCCTCAGCAGCAGGATGGTCCCTTGAAGACGGTCAGCTTCCACAAGGGCAAGGAGCAGCAGACCACTCCGCCTAGCCAGCCTAACAGGGAAAAGGTCAGGCCCCAGCAGTGGAGCAAATTCGACTGCGAAGACATGGCGCTGGGTGTGTGGGTGGGTGGGAGTAGCTGAACACTGTAGCGAGGGGATTGAGGAGAGCTAGGGGAAGGAGGGGAAGGGTTGGACAAAGAAATGGGGAGAGAAGGGTGGTGAGAGAGGGGCAAGTGGGAAGAGTGCGGGGTGAGTGCGGGGAAGATGGGATGGAGGGATGGGAAGTGGTAAGGAGATGTAGTGGGAGAGGCAAAGGGGGAGAGGGGATAAAAGAGGAGGGAAGGGGGGTCAACGAGTGGAGGGAGGGGAAATAGGGAAGGGAAGCAAGGGCAGAGGGGAGGAAGAGGGTTGGGGAGGGAGAAAGGGAAGGAGAGAGAGAGGGCGAGAGAGAGAGAGAGAGAGAGAGAGAGAGAGAGAGAGAGAGAGAGAGAGAGAGAGAGAGAGAGAGAGAGAGAGAGAGAGAGAGAGAGGGAGGGAGGGAGAGAGAGAGAGAGAGAGAGAGAGAGAGAGAGAGAGAGAGAGAGAGAGAGAGAGAGAGAGAGAGAGAGAGAGAGAGAGAGAGAGAGAGAGAGAGAGAGAGAGAGAGAGAGAGAGAGAGAGAGAGAACGAACGCACGTGGGAAGGAAAAGAGGAACGGAGAGGGGGCGAGGGAAGTGGACAGACGGGCAGAGATGAATTTGCAGAGGGGAAAGAGAATGGTTGGCGTGGGATGAAAAGAGAAGCGCAGAGAGAGAAGGGATAAAGATTGACAAACGGGAGGGGAGGGCAGGGGAATAGAGGGAAGGGGCGAACGAGCGATGAATGAGAGAAGGGGGAGTGAGAGGGAGGGGGGATAGTGAAAGGACAAGAGATTGGGGCAACAGGGTTGGAGGGAGAAAGGAGGGAGCGAGCGGGAGAGAAAGGAGAAGTGAGCGAGAGAGATACGGTGGGGGTGAGAGAGTATGGGAGAGGGAAGCGAGGCAGCAAGTGGGGGAGAGAAAGCGGGCGCGTGAAGCGATTGGCATTGAGATGGGAGTCAGAGGAGAGAGAGGGAAAGGGAAAGGCGAGAGGAGAGTAGGAAGGGGGCGGGGCGAGAGGTTGGTGAGGGAATGGGAAGTTGAAAGAAAGGGAAGGAATGGCGGGGATGGGTTTAGGAAGTGGGGGAAAGGAAATAGGAGATGGAGATGCGGGAAGACAGTGAGGGGAAAGGAGAGAGGGTTTGGGGGTGAGCAGGGACCGTGGGGAGCATGGGTGAGGAAGGAGTGGCGAGTAATGGCCGAAGGGAGGGGAGAGGCGTGGAGAGGAGAGAGGGTGAGATGAGGAGGGTGGAGAGTGCAGCGGGAGCGAGGGAAAGGGGTGGAGGGAGGGGAGGGCAGAGGGTCAAGATAGCGTGGAGAGAGAAACCATGCGGGACATGGAGGGAGATGTGCATGGGGGGGATAATGAAGGAGGTAAAAAGAAAGAGAGGGAGGGAGGGAGGGAGGGAGGGGAGAGAGAAGGAGGGAGCGGCGAGAAGAGGGAGGGGAGGGAGAAAGAGGGAGGGAAGGGAGAAGGAGGGAGGGAGAGAGAAGGAGAGAAAAGAGGCCGGGGAGAGAGAAGGAGGGAGGGGAGGGAGAAAGAGGGAGAGGAGAGAGAAGGAGGGAGGGGAGGGAAAAGGGAACGAAGGTTAATTATGTCTACCACTAACAACGTTTTCCGAATTTCACGGTATTTTACTAAGGAAACGGCGCAAGAGGAAGCGGCGATAAAGAGAGAACACCACGGGCAGTCAATTGACAAGAGACAATAGCTGCAGGAGGAGGCCATTCAGCCCTTCGAGCCAGCACCTCCATTCACTGTGATCATGGCTGATCATTCACAATCAGTCTTCTCCCCATATCCCTTGACTCCGCTATCTTTCAGAGC
>NC_135991.1:4506075-4555830 GCF_053455715.1 Rhinoraja longicauda
CTCCTGCCTCAATTGTTGCTGCTTGTTGGCAGGGAGCAGATGCAGAGCTCGGTGGTCAGATTTCCCTGAAATATGGCCGAGGCACAGGGCGACAGGGAACAATCCCTACAGGATGGATGAGGTGAGCCTGGACGCGGGAACACATAGAATGCACTGAAGGGACACAGTGGAACAGGTCAATGCTGAGTAATGTTCCGTGCTCCAGTTTGCTCATTGTATTGTTTATTTACCTGGGTGGATGGACGTATGTTCCTATGTGTTTCTTCTCACACACCGTGGGAGTTCTTTGATGGAGACCATCAGGAGCCCACATAGAGCCTGGGAAAACACGGAGAGATAGAGACATGAATACTCACAGTGAGAAGTAGGAAACATTCACGGAAACAGGCAGGGCCCTCCCCTAATTCTACGTAGGTTTACCTTGTCCTGGTTTCCCATTTGCGGGAGCACTCCCCGATTTCCACATTTACAGTTTCCCTCCGATAATTTCATATTTGTTGTTTATCTACCCGCCATACTTCAATAACGGTGCACCCGCAAATCCCCATTTGTGTTGTCCTCCCCTAATTGAACATTTACCGGTGCGCTCCCATAATTACCATATATAAGGATCTTCCCCAAAAAGACAATTTAATGTGATGCCCCTCAATTGACTAAGCCTTTCATCCGTCGATGAAATGCATAGAAAATAGAAATAAACAAATGTGAAGATGTGTGGTCGGTTGGAAGGACGGCGTGTGTTCCAACGCGGAAGGATGATGCAACGAGATGGAATTGGCGGCCAGGTGAAGACAACAACAAACCAAACAGAGGGACAACTTGTTTAAACTTGCCTCATTGTCCGGGTGACTTCCAAATCTGTAGATACTGGGATCTGAAGGCAGCGCCAAAGTCCCCATTCTGACCACAACCGACAGTGAAAGGCTTGTTTCGCTAAAGGAAACCAAAGAGAAAATGTAAAGTGTGAACAAGTGTCCGTGGTTAAGGATACAAGAAGCAACATCGAACTCAGGTTCGTGCTACATGTTACAAGCGTGTGAAGATCTCAAGATAGTTTATCGAAATCTCACAAATAGACTGCAGTGAATGGATCTGTAAAATGCACATTTTATATTTTACAGCCAGAATGCAGAAACTTACCAGTATATCAACGAAACTTTCAGCCAATTAATTCATCCAAATGAAACTGCTTCCTACAGCTTTGCTAAGATCTAGACGTCTTCATGTGAAGCTGCTACTGCGGTAGCATTCGACTGCAGTTAAGGGAGAGAGCTCCAATAACAATGAAAGACGTGACAACCCAGAGACCCTGAAAAATGCATTTTCCATATAACGTCCAATTCGTGATTTAGTTGTGATTTATTGATTTCTGCCGCTTGAATGTAGCACGTCCCTGCTCAACATTTATATTCTGTTCGGCACCATGGAGATAAAGAATGTAGATACAAGGAACAGGAGATGCTGGTTGACATTGAACACACAGCAGGTCACGCGAGATTCATGGAATCTAGAAACCGACTGTTATGACTGCAGGTCCGTGACTGATAAACGTTATGACTGCAGGTCCGTGACTGTTGACATACACAGTGGTGGAACAATTGCTGTCTGTTATCTATATCAACGAATTGATTCAGATGGTGCAAGGTATGATTACTAACGATACAAATGAAAATTAAGGCAGATGGAATGGTAGATTGCCAAGATGCATATTAAGAATGACGTTGGGATTTTGATCAGCTGGGAAAGTGGGCGGTGGAATAGCGTGCGGCATTTAGGTTGGATATCTGTGATTTGCTTTATTGATGTAAGTCAGGCCAGGTCCATCCCAGTGATCGGTTCGACGCTGCGGAGTACTGTCGAACAGGTAGATCGATGATTACACGTCACGGATCACTGGATTTTGAGTCCCCGGTGGAGACGATGGTAGTGAAGGTTTGGCACGATGTCTTTCATTTGTTACGGCATTAAGTGCAGATGGGTAAGGTGGGAACTGTATAGGCCGGACGGTCTCCACCTTCACCAGAGGGGGACCAATATCCTGGCGGAGGGTTTAAACTAATTTGGCAGGGGGTTGGGATACAGCAGGGAGCTAGTATAGGGGGTGAGGAGAAGGAAAATATAGAGGAAAAAACTGGTCAGATTGGGAGGCAGAACAAGAAAGCCCCAGCACAATGGGGTAGAGCAAGTCTGAGCGGCATTTATTTTAATGCAAGGAGTATTGGAAGCAAGGGGGATGAATTGAAGGTGTTACTGAACACTTGGGAGCAGACATTGTTGCCATTACGGAAACATGGTTGAAGGAAGGGCTGGACTGGCAGCTCAATATTCCAGGGTATAGAATCTGAGAGACAGAGAGCAGGGAAAAGGGGGAGGGGGTGTGCAGTATTAATCAAATAATCTATTGCTGCTGTAAGAAGGGATGACATATTAGCGGGTTCCTCAAATGATGCTATTTGGGTGGAATTGAGAAATAGAAAATGGGCATGCACCTTACTGGGTGTATACTACAGACCCCCAAACAGTCAGAGGGAAATAGAAGAACATATTTTTAGGCAAATCTCGGGTGTGTGTGAAAACTACAGGGTAGTAATAGTAGGGGATTTCAACTTCCCGAATATTGATTTGGATAGCCAAAGTGTCAAGGGCCCTGAGGGTGCAGAGTTCCTAAGGGTCATCCAGGAGGGCTTTTTGAGCCAATATGTTCAAAGTCCAACAAGGGAGAGGGCTGTATTGGACTGTACAGGTGGCTGAAGTGTCAGTGGCAGAGCATTTTGGTGACAGTGATCACAATTTAGTGATATTTAAGGTGGTAATGGAAAAGGATAAAGAGGGACCAGAGGAAAGAGGAGAATTTCTAAATTGGGGCAAGGCCGATTGTAATCTGATAAGGCAGAAGTTGGCCCTGGTGGACTGGGATCAGCTTCTCGTGGGGAGGACTGCATCAGAACAGTGGGAGTTATTCAAAGGAATAATTGAAAAAGTACAGAGGAAGCATGTTCCCCTAAAGTTTAAGGGTGGGACAAACAAGTCCAAAGAACCTTGGATGTCGAACGATATAGTAGGATTGATTCGAAAAAAAGGGGGGCTTTTGGAAGGCATAAAGAACATAAGGCACAGACATCATTAGAAGAATACAGAAGGTGTAGGGCGGTTCTTAAAAAAGAAATTAGGAGAGCAAAAATAAAAGAAACTCCCAAAGTGTTCTGTAAGTATATCAAGGGTAAGAGGATAAAGAGCGAAAGAGTGGGGCCCATCAGGGACCATAGTGGAAAGCTGTGTGTGGAGCCAGAGGATGTAGGAGATTTTTTGCATCTGTTTTTACGAGGGAGGAGGGCGATGCGGACTTAGAAATGGAGCAGGAGGGTTGTGATGTTCTTGAGCATATTGCTATTGAAAGGGAGGCGGTACTGGATAAGTCTCCGCGCCCTGACGAGATGTATCCCAGGATGCTGAGCGAGGCATGGGAGGAGATTGCGGGGTCTCTGGCACAAATTTTCAGAGGCTATCTTGCAACAGGGGATGTACCGGAGGACTGGAGGATAGCTAATGTGGTGCCATTATTTAAAAAGGGCAGTAGGGATAAACCTGGGAACTACAGGCCGGTGAGTCTGACATCGGTGGTGGGGAAGCTGCTAGAAAAGATTCTGAGGGACAGAATCAGTCTTCACGTGGAGGATCGAGGGTTCATTAAGGATAGTCAACATGGCTTTGTTAAGGGAAGGTCGGGTCTGACTAACTTCATTGAATTTTTTGAAGGGGTGACCAAGGAGGTAGATGGGGGTAGTGCAGTGGATGTGGTATACATGGATTTCAGTAATGCTTTTCACAAGGTCCCACACTGGAGACTAGTCAAGAAGGTAAGAGCCCATGGGATCCAGGGCACCTTGGCAAAATGGATAAAAAACTGGCTTAGTGACAGAAGGCAGAGGGTGCTGGTAGAAGGGTGCTTCTGTGACTGGAGGCCGGTGTCCAGTGGGGTGCCGCAGGGATCGGTGTTGGGTCCCTTACTGTTTGTAATCTACATAAATGATCTGGATGTCAACGTACAGGGCATGATCAGCAAGTTTGCAGATGACCCAAAGGTAGGGGTGGTGGTGAATAGCGAGGAAGGGATCTGCAAGCTGCAGGAAGATATAGATGAGATGGTCAGATAGGCGGAGCAGTGGCAGATGGAACTTAATCCTGAAAAGTGCGAGGTGATGCACTTTGGCAGAAATAACTTGGAGATACCATGAATGGGAGGACCCTAGGGAAGACAGGGGTACAGAGGGACCTTGGAGTACAGGTACACAAGTCCTTGAAGGCAGCAGGACAGGTGGACAGGGTGGGCAAAAAGGCATATGGGTCACTGGCCTTCATTAGCCGGGGCATAGAATATAAAAGTAGGGGGCTAATGATGGAATTGTACAGAACATTGGTGAGGCCACAGCTGGAGTATTGTGTACAGTTCTGGTCACCACATTATAGAAAGGATGTGATAGCTTTGGAGAGGGTGCAGAGGAGATTCACCAGGATGCTGCCAAGGATGAAGGGCCTCGGCTATGAGGAGAGACTGAGCAGACTGGGTTGTTTTCCCTGGAGCAGAGAAGGCTGAGAGGGGAAATGATCGAGGTGTACAAGATCATGAGGGGCATAGATAAGGTAGATGGCGGGAAACTTCCACTGGTGGAAGGTTCAACAACGAGGGGACATAGATACAGGGTAAGGGGAGGGAGGTTTCGGGGGGATGTGAGAAATAACTTTTTCACCCAGAGGGTGGTTGGAGTCTGGAACTGACTGCCTGGGGTGGTGGTGGAGGCGGGAACACTCACAACGTTTAAGAGGCATTTGGATGGGCACTTGAAATGCTACAACATTCAGGGCTACGGTACAAATGCGGGAAAATTGGATTAAAATTAGACTATGGTTGGTAACAGGCGGCGCGGACACGATGGGCCGAAGGGCCTCTTTCTGTGCTGTAGGACTCTATGACTCTATCTATGACTCTAATCAAGGGGATACCATTTAAAACGGAGGTGAGATTAAACTTTTTCACCCAGAGAGTTGTGAATTTGTGGAACTCTCTGCCACAGAGGGCAGTGGAGGCCAATTCACTGGATGAAGCTAAAAGAGAGATCTCTAGGGGTTAGTGGAATCAAGGGACATGGGGAGAAGGCAGAACGGGTTACTGATTGTGGATGATCAGCCATGATCACAGTGAATGGTGGTGCTGGCTCTATTGTTATCGTCTAAATGTATGTTTTGATTCATTTTTAACTGTGTATATATGTGGGGGGGGGGGGGGGGGTGGGACCTTTTTTCCAATCTCCTCCTCAACGGAGAGGCGACCATTACCGTGTTGTGTCTCCGTTCGCGCTACGGCCTAACACCGTGGAGTCGGCGGCCTCCAGGTGGGATCGACCTTGAAGACTCCGTTCGCAGGGCCTGGACTTATCGTCTCGGAGGCTTCCGTCGTGGGCCCTGCAGACCGCAACATCTGTAGCAGCTTCGACAGCCCCGGAGCCCGAGGTTTGATTGACACGCTCGCAGGCCCCTCATCGCACTGCGTGGCCTGGCCGCGGCACTTTCCATCGCCCGGTGGGGGCTCAGGACCTTCATCGGCCTGCTCTTCTCGGCCCTGGGATTTCCATCGCCCGGTGGGGGCTTCAAGAGTTGGGAGCCTCGATCGCCTCGTGGCACCACAGGGGAAGAATGAGGAGGAGATAAGACTTTTCTTTGCCTTCCATCACAGCGAGGCTGTGCCTGGAGCAATCACTGTGATGGCTGTTTGAGTTAAAAATTGTAATTGTGTGTCTTGTGTTCTTTATTGTCTACTGCCAGACCGTGACGTGAGAGGACGCTGGCGCTATTTGTTCGCCGCTTTTCCGTCAGGATAGTTTGTCTGTTTGTTTTTATGTCTTGACTGTTTTTGTAAAGCGTCTTTGAGCATTTGGAAAAGCGCTATAAAAAATAAATGTTTACTATTATTATTATTATTATTATAAATAAAGTTAATACACTTAATACAGAGAAGACAAAATGTAGTCCCTGGATTTATAAAAGTTAACAGTCCTGATGGCCTGTAGGAAGAAACTCCGTGTCACCCTCTCTGTTTTCACAGCGTGACAGCGGAGGCGTTTACATGGCCGTAGCAGCTGGAACAGTCCGATGCTGAGGTGGTAGGGGTCCCTCATGATCTTGCTTGCTCTGGATCTGCACCTCCTGATGTATAGGTCCTGCAGGGGGGCGAGTGTAGATCCCATGATGCATTCTGCCGAACGCACTACTCTCTGCAGGGCCATCCTGTCCTTGGCAGAGCTGTTCCCAAACCAGACTGTGATGTTGCCGGACAGGATGAGAAAGTCCAGGACCCAGGCACCTCTCAAAATCTTCAAATTTGGTTTGGATGTTGTAGTGTTTAATGGCCTCATGATTTTAGAGAAGAAGCTGATGCTGAACATAGACTTTGCAGGCTCCTATCTTTTCATTCCGATAGCAGGAGTGAAACGAGTGTGTCGCCTGTGTCACTGATGAAGCTGGCTGCCTCTTTGAGACAGTAACTTCTGCAGATCCCTCGATGATTGGGAGCTCAGTTCCCTTGATATACCCACTGGCTAGTACTTACTTTTTGCAGTCTTCCTCGCTCTTGGGCCTTCAAGTTGTCGAACCAGACCGTGATACAACCGGGCAATATGCTCTCCACTGCAGAAGTATTGACAGACCGAACTTCCTCAATCTGTTCAGAACGTAGAGACGTCGATGAGCTTTCTTTATCATTGCATTAATGTGCCGGGTCCGGGAAAGATTTTCAGAGGTATGCACGTCCAATAATTTGAAGATTTTGACTCTCTCCACCGTCGTCCTGTAGACCTATACAGGATTGTGGAACCCCATTCGTCCACTTCCATTTGCCATAAACATTTTCTTCTGCATGCTGTCAATGAAAGCAAGGTTGTAGCTCTGGAACGCTAGGCATTCTAGATGGTGGTGTAACCAGCAACGAGATGGAATTGGCGGCCAGGTGAAGACAACAACAAACCAAACAGAGGGACAACTTGTTTAAACTTGCCTCATTGTCCGGGTGACTTCCAAATCTGTAGATACTGGGATCTGAAGGCAGCGCCAAAGTCCCCATTCTGACCACAACCGACAGTGAAAGGCTTGTTTCGCTAAAGGAAACCAAAGAGAAAATGTAAAGTGTGAACAAGTGTCCGTGGTTAAGGATACAAGAAGCAACATCGAACTCAGGTTCGTGCTACATATTACAAGCGTGTGAAGATCTCAAGATAGTTTATCGAAATCTCACAAATAGACTGCAGTGAATGGATCTGTAAAATGCACATTTTATATTTTACAGCCAGAATGCAGAAACTTACCAGTATATCAACGAAACTTTCAGCCAATTAATTCATCCAAATGAAACTGCTTCCTACAGCTTTGCTAAGATCTAGACGTCTTCATGTGAAGCTGCTACTGCGGTAGCATTCGACTGCAGTTAAGGGAGAGAGCTCCAATAACAATGAAAGACGTGACAACCCAGAGACCCTGAAAAATGCATTTTCCATATAACGTCCAATTCGTGATTTAGTTGTGATTTATTGATTTCTGCCGCTTGAATGTAGCACGTCCCTGCTCAACATTTATATTCTGTTCGGCACCATGGAGATAAAGAATGTAGATACAAGGAACAGGAGATGCTGGTTGACATTGAACACACAGCAGGTCACGCGAGATTCATGGAATCTAGAAACCGACTGTTATGACTGCAGGTCCGTGACTGATAAACGTTATGACTGCAGGTCCGTGACTGTTGACATACACAGTGGTGGAACAATTGCTGTCTGTTATCTATATCAACGAATTGATTCAGATGGTGCAAGGTATGATTACTAACGATACAAATGAAAATTAAGGCAGATGGAATGGTAGATTGCCAAGATGCATATTAAGAATGACGTTGGGATTTTGATCAGCTGGGAAAGTGGGCGGTGGAATAGCGTGCGGCATTTAGGTTGGATATCTGTGATTTGCTTTATTGATGTAAGTCAGGCCAGGTCCATCCCAGTGATCGGTTCGACGCTGCGGAGTACTGTCGAACAGGTAGATCGATGATTACACGTCACGGATCACTGGATTTTGAGTCCCCGGTGGAGACGATGGTAGTGAAGGTTTGGCACGATGTCTTTCATCTGTTACGGCATTAAGTGCAGATGGGTAAGGTGGGAACTGTATAGGCCGGACGGTCTCCACCTTCACCAGAGGGGGACCAATATCCTGGCGGAGGGTTTAAACTAATTTGGCAGGGGGTTGGGATACAGCAGGGAGCTAGTATAGGGGGTGAGGAGAAGGAAAATATAGAGGAAAAAACTGGTCAGATTGGGAGGCAGAACAAGAAAGCCCCAGCACAATGGGGTAGAGCAAGTCTGAGCGGCATTTATTTTAATGCAAGGAGTATTGGAAGCAAGGGGGATGAATTGAAGGTGTTACTGAACACTTGGGAGCAGACATTGTTGCCATTACGGAAACATGGTTGAAGGAAGGGCTGGACTGGCAGCTCAATATTCCAGGGTATAGAATCTGAGAGACAGAGAGCAGGGAAAAGGGGGAGGGGGTGTGCAGTATTAATCAAATAATCTATTGCTGCTGTAAGAAGGGATGACATATTAGCGGGTTCCTCAAATGATGCTATTTGGGTGGAATTGAGAAATAGAAAATGGGCATGCACCTTACTGGGTGTATACTACAGACCCCCAAACAGTCAGAGGGAAATAGAAGAACATATGTTTAGGCAAATCTCGGGTGTGTGTGAAAACTACAGGGTAGTAATAGTAGGGGATTTCAACTTCCCGAATATTGATTTGGATAGCCAAAGTGTCAAGGGCCCTGAGGGTGCAGAGTTCCTAAGGGTCATCCAGGAGGGCTTTTTGAGCCAATATGTTCAAAGTCCAACAAGGGAGAGGGCTGTATTGGACTGTACAGGTGGCTGAAGTGTCAGTGGCAGAGCATTTTGGTGACAGTGATCACAATTTAGTGATATTTAAGGTGGTAATGGAAAAGGATAAAGAGGGACCAGAGGAAAGAGGAGAATTTCTAAATTGGGGCAAGGCCGATTGTAATCTGATAAGGCAGAAGTTGGCCCTGGTGGACTGGGATCAGCTTCTCGTGGGGAGGACTGCTTCAGAACAGTGGGAGTTATTCAAAGGAATAATTCAAAAAGTACAGAGGAAGCATGTTCCCCTAAAGTTTAAGGGTGGGACAAACAAGTCCAAAGAACCTTGGATGTCGAACGATATAGTAGGATTGATTCGAAAAAAAGGGGGGCTTTTGGAAGGCATAAAGAACTTAAGGCACAGACATCATTAGAAGAATACAGAAGGTGTAGGGCGGTTCTTAAAAAAGAAATTAGGAGAGCAAAAATAAAAGAAACTCCCAAAGTGTTCTGTAAGTATATCAAGGGTAAGAGGATAAAGAGCGAAAGAGTGGGACCCATCAGGGACCATAGTGGAAAGCTGTGTGTGGAGCCAGAGGATGTAGGAGATTTTTTGCATCTGTTTTTACGAGGGAGGAGGGCGATGCGGACTTAGAAATGGAGCAGGAGGGTTGTGATGTTCTTGAGCATATTGCTATTGAAAGGGAGGCGGTACTGGATAAGTCTCCGCGCCCTGACGAGATGTATCCCAGGATGCTGAGCGAGGCATGGGAGGAGATTGCGGGGTCTCTGGCACAAATTTTCAGAGGCTATCTTGCAACAGGGGACGTACCGGAGGACTGGAGGATAGCTAATGTGGTGCCATTATTTAAAAAGGGCAGTAGGGATAAACCTGGGAACTACAGGCCGGTGAGTCTGACATCGGTGGTGGGGAAGCTACTAGAAAAGATTCTGAGGGACAGAATCAGTCTTCACGTGGAGGATCGAGGGTTAATTAAGGATAGTCAACATGGCTTTGTTAAGGGAAGGTCGGGTCTGACTAACTTCATTGAATTTTTTGAAGGGGTGACCAAGGAGGTAGATGGGGGTAGTGCAGTGGATGTGGTATACATGGATTTCAGTAAGGCTTTTCACAAGGTCCCACACTGGAGACTAGTCAAGAAGGTAAGAGCCCATGGGATCCAGGGCACCTTGGCAAAATGGATAAAAAACTGGCTTAGTGACAGAAGGCAGAGGGTGCTGGTAGAAGGGTGCTTCTGTGACTGGAGGCCGGTGTCCAGTGGGGTGCCGCAGGGATCGGTGTTGGGTCCCTTACTGTTTGTAATCTACATAAATGATCTGGATGTCAACGTACAGGGCATGATCAGCAAGTTTGCAGATGACCCAAAGGTAGGGGTGGTGGTGAATAGCGAGGAAGGGATCTGCAAGCTGCAGGAAGATATAGATGAGATGGTCAGATAGGCGGAGCAGTGGCAGATGGAACTTAATCCTGAAAAGTGCGAGGT
Source organism: Rhinoraja longicauda (assembly GCF_053455715.1). Taxonomy (NCBI): domain Eukaryota; kingdom Metazoa; phylum Chordata; class Chondrichthyes; order Rajiformes; family Arhynchobatidae; genus Rhinoraja; species Rhinoraja longicauda. Next base: position 4,516,489 of record NC_135991.1, read on the forward strand.
GATGCACTTTGGCAGAAATAACTTGGAGATACCATGAATGGGAGGACCCTAGGGAAGACAGGGGTACAGAGGGACCTTGGAGTACAGGTACACAAGTCCTTGAAGGCAGCAGGACAGGTGGACAGGGTGGGCAAAAAGGCATATGGGTCACTGGCCTTCATTAGCCGGGGCATAGAATATAAAAGTAGGGGGCTAATGATGGAATTGTACAGAACATTGGTGAGGCCACAGCTGGAGTATTGTGTACAGTTCTGGTCACCACATTATAGAAAGGATGTGATAGCTTTGGAGAGGGTGCAGAGGAGATTCACCAGGATGCTGCCAAGGATGAAGGGCCTCGGCTATGAGGAGAGACTGAGCAGACTGGGTTGTTTTCCCTGGAGCAGAGAAGGCTGAGAGGGGAAATGATCGAGGTGTACAAGATCATGAGGGGCATAGATAAGGTAGATGGCGGGAAACTTCCACTGGTGGAAGGTTCAACAACGAGGGGACATAGATACAGGGTAAGGGGAGGGAGGTTTCGGGGGGATGTGAGAAATAACTTTTTCACCCAGAGGGTGGTTGGAGTCTGGAACTGACTGCCTGGGGTGGTGGTGGAGGCGGGAACACTCACAACGTTTAAGAGGCATTTGGATGGGCACTTGAAATGCTACAACATTCAGGGCTACGGTACAAATGCGGGAAAATTGGATTAAAATTAGACTATGGTTGGTAACAGGCGGCGCGGACACGATGGGCCGAAGGGCCTCTTTCTGTGCTGTAGGACTCTATGACTCTATCTATGACTCTAATCAAGGGGATACCATTTAAAACGGAGGTGAGATTAAACTTTTTCACCCAGAGAGTTGTGAATTTGTGGAACTCTCTGCCACAGAGGGCAGTGGAGGCCAATTCACTGGATGAAGCTAAAAGAGAGATCTCTAGGGGTTAGTGGAATCAAGGGACATGGGGAGAAGGCAGAACGGGTTACTGATTGTGGATGATCAGCCATGATCACAGTGAATGGTGGTGCTGGCTCTATTGTTATCGTCTAAATGTATGTTTTGATTCATTTTTAACTGTGTATATATGTGGGGGGGGGGGGGGGGGTGGGACCTTTTTTCCAATCTCCTCCTCAACGGAGAGGCGACCATTACCGTGTTGTGTCTCCGTTCGCGCTACGGCCTAACACCGTGGAGTCGGCGGCCTCCAGGTGGGATCGACCTTGAAGACTCCGTTCGCAGGGCCTGGACTTATCGTCTCGGAGGCTTCCGTCGTGGGCCCTGCAGACCGCAACATCTGTAGCAGCTTCGACAGCCCCGGAGCCCGAGGTTTGATTGACACGCTCGCAGGCCCCTCATCGCACTGCGTGGCCTGGCCGCGGCACTTTCCATCGCCCGGTGGGGGCTCAGGACCTTCATCGGCCTGCTCTTCTCGGCCCTGGGATTTCCATCGCCCGGTGGGGGCTTCAAGAGTTGGGAGCCTCGATCGCCTCGTGGCACCACAGGGGAAGAATGAGGAGGAGATAAGACTTTTCTTTGCCTTCCATCACAGCGAGGCTGTGCCTGGAGCAATCACTGTGATGGCTGTTTGAGTTAAAAATTGTAATTGTGTGTCTTGTGTTCTTTATTGTCTACTGCCAGACCGTGACGTGAGAGGACGCTGGCGCTATTTGTTCGCCGCTTTTCCGTCAGGATAGTTTGTCTGTTTGTTTTTATGTCTTGACTGTTTTTGTAAAGCGTCTTTGAGCATTTGGAAAAGCGCTATAAAAAATAAATGTTTACTATTATTATTATTATTATTATAAATAAAGTTAATACACTTAATACAGAGAAGACAAAATGTAGTCCCTGGATTTATAAAAGTTAACAGTCCTGATGGCCTGTAGGAAGAAACTCCGTGTCACCCTCTCTGTTTTCACAGCGTGACAGCGGAGGCGTTTACATGGCCGTAGCAGCTGGAACAGTCCGATGCTGAGGTGGTAGGGGTCCCTCATGATCTTGCTTGCTCTGGATCTGCACCTCCTGATGTATAGGTCCTGCAGGGGGGCGAGTGTAGATCCCATGATGCATTCTGCCGAACGCACTACTCTCTGCAGGGCCATCCTGTCCTTGGCAGAGCTGTTCCCAAACCAGACTGTGATGTTGCCGGACAGGATGAGAAAGTCCAGGACCCAGGCACCTCTCAAAATCTTCAAATTTGGTTTGGATGTTGTAGTGTTTAATGGCCTCATGATTTTAGAGAAGAAGCTGATGCTGAACATAGACTTTGCAGGCTCCTATCTTTTCATTCCGATAGCAGGAGTGAAACGAGTGTGTCGCCTGTGTCACTGATGAAGCTGGCTGCCTCTTTGAGACAGTAACTTCTGCAGATCCCTCGATGATTGGGAGCTCAGTTCCCTTGATATACCCACTGGCTAGTACTTACTTTTTGCAGTCTTCCTCGCTCTTGGGCCTTCAAGTTGTCGAACCAGACCGTGATACAACCGGGCAATATGCTCTCCACTGCAGAAGTATTGACAGACCGAACTTCCTCAATCTGTTCAGAACGTAGAGACGTCGATGAGCTTTCTTTATCATTGCATTAATGTGCCGGGTCCGGGAAAGATTTTCAGAGGTATGCACGTCCAATAATTTGAAGATTTTGACTCTCTCCACCGTCGTCCTGTAGACCTATACAGGATTGTGGAACCCCATTCGTCCACTTCCATTTGCCATAAACATTTTCTTCTGCATGCTGTCAATGAAAGCAAGGTTGTAGCTCTGGAACGCTAGGCATTCTAGATGGTGGTGTAACCAGCAACGAGATGGAATTGGCGGCCAGGTGAAGACAACAACAAACCAAACAGAGGGACAACTTGTTTAAACTTGCCTCATTGTCCGGGTGACTTCCAAATCTGTAGATACTGGGATCTGAAGGCAGCGCCAAAGTCCCCATTCTGACCACAACCGACAGTGAAAGGCTTGTTTCGCTAAAGGAAACCAAAGAGAAAATGTAAAGTGTGAACAAGTGTCCGTGGTTAAGGATACAAGAAGCAACATCGAACTCAGGTTCGTGCTACATATTACAAGCGTGTGAAGATCTCAAGATAGTTTATCGAAATCTCACAAATAGACTGCAGTGAATGGATCTGTAAAATGCACATTTTATATTTTACAGCCAGAATGCAGAAACTTACCAGTATATCAACGAAACTTTCAGCCAATTAATTCATCCAAATGAAACTGCTTCCTACAGCTTTGCTAAGATCTAGACGTCTTCATGTGAAGCTGCTACTGCGGTAGCATTCGACTGCAGTTAAGGGAGAGAGCTCCAATAACAATGAAAGACGTGACAACCCAGAGACCCTGAAAAATGCATTTTCCATATAACGTCCAATTCGTGATTTAGTTGTGATTTATTGATTTCTGCCGCTTGAATGTAGCACGTCCCTGCTCAACATTTATATTCTGTTCGGCACCATGGAGATAAAGAATGTAGATACAAGGAACAGGAGATGCTGGTTGACATTGAACACACAGCAGGTCACGCGAGATTCATGGAATCTAGAAACCGACTGTTATGACTGCAGGTCCGTGACTGATAAACGTTATGACTGCAGGTCCGTGACTGTTGACATACACAGTGGTGGAACAATTGCTGTCTGTTATCTATATCAACGAATTGATTCAGATGGTGCAAGGTATGATTACTAACGATACAAATGAAAATTAAGGCAGATGGAATGGTAGATTGCCAAGATGCATATTAAGAATGACGTTGGGATTTTGATCAGCTGGGAAAGTGGGCGGTGGAATAGCGTGCGGCATTTAGGTTGGATATCTGTGATTTGCTTTATTGATGTAAGTCAGGCCAGGTCCATCCCAGTGATCGGTTCGACGCTGCGGAGTACTGTCGAACAGGTAGATCGATGATTACACGTCACGGATCACTGGATTTTGAGTCCCCGGTGGAGACGATGGTAGTGAAGGTTTGGCACGATGTCTTTCATCTGTTACGGCATTAAGTGCAGATGGGTAAGGTGGGAACTGTATAGGCCGGACGGTCTCCACCTTCACCAGAGGGGGACCAATATCCTGGCGGAGGGTTTAAACTAATTTGGCAGGGGGTTGGGATACAGCAGGGAGCTAGTATAGGGGGTGAGGAGAAGGAAAATATAGAGGAAAAAACTGGTCAGATTGGGAGGCAGAACAAGAAAGCCCCAGCACAATGGGGTAGAGCAAGTCTGAGCGGCATTTATTTTAATGCAAGGAGTATTGGAAGCAAGGGGGATGAATTGAAGGTGTTACTGAACACTTGGGAGCAGACATTGTTGCCATTACGGAAACATGGTTGAAGGAAGGGCTGGACTGGCAGCTCAATATTCCAGGGTATAGAATCTGAGAGACAGAGAGCAGGGAAAAGGGGGAGGGGGTGTGCAGTATTAATCAAATAATCTATTGCTGCTGTAAGAAGGGATGACATATTAGCGGGTTCCTCAAATGATGCTATTTGGGTGGAATTGAGAAATAGAAAATGGGCATGCACCTTACTGGGTGTATACTACAGACCCCCAAACAGTCAGAGGGAAATAGAAGAACATATGTTTAGGCAAATCTCGGGTGTGTGTGAAAACTACAGGGTAGTAATAGTAGGGGATTTCAACTTCCCGAATATTGATTTGGATAGCCAAAGTGTCAAGGGCCCTGAGGGTGCAGAGTTCCTAAGGGTCATCCAGGAGGGCTTTTTGAGCCAATATGTTCAAAGTCCAACAAGGGAGAGGGCTGTATTGGACTGTACAGGTGGCTGAAGTGTCAGTGGCAGAGCATTTTGGTGACAGTGATCACAATTTAGTGATATTTAAGGTGGTAATGGAAAAGGATAAAGAGGGACCAGAGGAAAGAGGAGAATTTCTAAATTGGGGCAAGGCCGATTGTAATCTGATAAGGCAGAAGTTGGCCCTGGTGGACTGGGATCAGCTTCTCGTGGGGAGGACTGCTTCAGAACAGTGGGAGTTATTCAAAGGAATAATTCAAAAAGTACAGAGGAAGCATGTTCCCCTAAAGTTTAAGGGTGGGACAAACAAGTCCAAAGAACCTTGGATGTCGAACGATATAGTAGGATTGATTCGAAAAAAAGGGGGGCTTTTGGAAGGCATAAAGAACTTAAGGCACAGACATCATTAGAAGAATACAGAAGGTGTAGGGCGGTTCTTAAAAAAGAAATTAGGAGAGCAAAAATAAAAGAAACTCCCAAAGTGTTCTGTAAGTATATCAAGGGTAAGAGGATAAAGAGCGAAAGAGTGGGACCCATCAGGGACCATAGTGGAAAGCTGTGTGTGGAGCCAGAGGATGTAGGAGATTTTTTGCATCTGTTTTTACGAGGGAGGAGGGCGATGCGGACTTAGAAATGGAGCAGGAGGGTTGTGATGTTCTTGAGCATATTGCTATTGAAAGGGAGGCGGTACTGGATAAGTCTCCGCGCCCTGACGAGATGTATCCCAGGATGCTGAGCGAGGCATGGGAGGAGATTGCGGGGTCTCTGGCACAAATTTTCAGAGGCTATCTTGCAACAGGGGACGTACCGGAGGACTGGAGGATAGCTAATGTGGTGCCATTATTTAAAAAGGGCAGTAGGGATAAACCTGGGAACTACAGGCCGGTGAGTCTGACATCGGTGGTGGGGAAGCTACTAGAAAAGATTCTGAGGGACAGAATCAGTCTTCACGTGGAGGATCGAGGGTTAATTAAGGATAGTCAACATGGCTTTGTTAAGGGAAGGTCGGGTCTGACTAACTTCATTGAATTTTTTGAAGGGGTGACCAAGGAGGTAGATGGGGGTAGTGCAGTGGATGTGGTATACATGGATTTCAGTAAGGCTTTTCACAAGGTCCCACACTGGAGACTAGTCAAGAAGGTAAGAGCCCATGGGATCCAGGGCACCTTGGCAAAATGGATAAAAAACTGGCTTAGTGACAGAAGGCAGAGGGTGCTGGTAGAAGGGTGCTTCTGTGACTGGAGGCCGGTGTCCAGTGGGGTGCCGCAGGGATCGGTGTTGGGTCCCTTACTGTTTGTAATCTACATAAATGATCTGGATGTCAACGTACAGGGCATGATCAGCAAGTTTGCAGATGACCCAAAGGTAGGGGTGGTGGTGAATAGCGAGGAAGGGATCTGCAAGCTGCAGGAAGATATAGATGAGATGGTCAGATAGGCGGAGCAGTGGCAGATGGAACTTAATCCTGAAAAGTGCGAGGTGATGCACTTTGGCAGAAATAACTTGGAGATACCATGAATGGGAGGACCCTAGGGAAGACAGGGGTACAGAGGGACCTTGGAGTACAGGTACACAAGTCCTTGAAGGCAGCAGGACAGGTGGACAGGGTGGGCAAAAAGGCATATGGGTCACTGGCCTTCATTAGCCGGGGCATAGAATATAAAAGTAGGGGGCTAATGATGGAATTGTACAGAACATTGGTGAGGCCACAGCTGGAGTATTGTGTACAGTTCTGGTCACCACATTATAGAAAGGATGTGATAGCTTTGGAGAGGGTGCAGAGGAGATTCACCAGGATGCTGCCAAGGATGAAGGGCCTCGGCTATGAGGAGAGACTGAGCAGACTGGGTTGTTTTCCCTGGAGCAGAGAAGGCTGAGAGGGGAAATGATCGAGGTGTACAAGATCATGAGGGGCATAGATAAGGTAGATGGCGGGAAACTTCCACTGGTGGAAGGTTCAACAACGAGGGGACATAGATACAGGGTAAGGGGAGGGAGGTTTCGGGGGGATGTGAGAAATAACTTTTTCACCCAGAGGGTGGTTGGAGTCTGGAACTGACTGCCTGGGGTGGTGGTGGAGGCGGGAACACTCACAACGTTTAAGAGGCATTTGGATGGGCACTTGAAATGCTACAACATTCAGGGCTACGGTACAAATGCGGGAAAATTGGATTAAAATTAGACTATGGTTGGTAACAGGCGGCGCGGACACGATGGGCCGAAGGGCCTCTTTCTGTGCTGTAGGACTCTATGACTCTATCTATGACTCTAATCAAGGGGATACCATTTAAAACGGAGGTGAGATTAAACTTTTTCACCCAGAGAGTTGTGAATTTGTGGAACTCTCTGCCACAGAGGGCAGTGGAGGCCAATTCACTGGATGAAGCTAAAAGAGAGATCTCTAGGGGTTAGTGGAATCAAGGGACATGGGGAGAAGGCAGAACGGGTTACTGATTGTGGATGATCAGCCATGATCACAGTGAATGGTGGTGCTGGCTCTATTGTTATCGTCTAAATGTATGTTTTGATTCATTTTTAACTGTGTATATATGTGGGGGGGGGGGGGGGGGACCTTTTTTCCAATCTCCTCCTCAACGGAGAGGCGACCTTTACCGTGTTGTGTCTCCGTTCGCGCTACGGCCTAACACCGTGGAGTCGGCGGCCTCCAGGTGGGATCGACCTTGAAGACTCCGTTCGCAGGGCCTGGACTTATCGTCTCGGAGGCTTCCGTCGTGGGCCCTGCAGACCGCAACATCTGTAGCAGCTTCGACAGCCCCGGAGCCCGAGGTTTGATTGACACGCTCGCAGGCCCCTCATCGCACTGCGTGGCCTGGCCGCGGCACTTTCCATCGCCCGGTGGGGGCTCAGGACCTTCATCGGCCTGCTCTTCTCGGCCCTGGGATTTCCATCGCCCGGTGGGGGCTTCAAGAGTTGGGAGCCTCGATCGCCTCGTGGCACCACAGGGGAAGAATGAGGAGGAGATAAGACTTTTCTTTGCCTTCCATCACAGCGAGGCTGTGCCTGGAGCAATCACTGTGATGGCTGTTTGAGTTAAAAATTGTAATTGTGTGTCTTGTGTTCTTTATTGTCTACTGCCAGACCGTGACGTGAGAGGACGCTGGCGCTATTTGTTCGCCGCTTTTCCGTCAGGATAGTTTGTCTGTTTGTTTTTATGTCTTGACTGTTTTTGTAAAGCGTCTTTGAGCATTTGGAAAAGCGCTATAAAAAATAAATGTTTACTATTATTATTATTATTATTATAAATAAAGTTAATACACTTAATACAGAGAAGACAAAATGTAGTCCCTGGATTTATAAAAGTTAACAGTCCTGATGGCCTGTAGGAAGAAACTCCGTGTCACCCTCTCTGTTTTCACAGCGTGACAGCGGAGGCGTTTACATGGCCGTAGCAGCTGGAACAGTCCGATGCTGAGGTGGTAGGGGTCCCTCATGATCTTGCTTGCTCTGGATCTGCACCTCCTGATGTATAGGTCCTGCAGGGGGGCGAGTGTAGATCCCATGATGCATTCTGCCGAACGCACTACTCTCTGCAGGGCCATCCTGTCCTTGGCAGAGCTGTTCCCAAACCAGACTGTGATGTTGCCGGACAGGATGAGAAAGTCCAGGACCCAGGCACCTCTCAAAATCTTCAAATTTGGTTTGGATGTTGTAGTGTTTAATGGCCTCATGATTTTAGAGAAGAAGCTGATGCTGAACATAGACTTTGCAGGCTCCTATCTTTTCATTCCGATAGCAGGAGTGAAACGAGTGTGTCGCCTGTGTCACTGATGAAGCTGGCTGCCTCTTTGAGACAGTAACTTCTGCAGATCCCTCGATGATTGGGAGCTCAGTTCCCTTGATATACCCACTGGCTAGTACTTACTTTTTGCAGTCTTCCTCGCTCTTGGGCCTTCAAGTTGTCGAACCAGACCGTGATACAACCGGGCAATATGCTCTCCACTGCAGAAGTATTGACAGACCGAACTTCCTCAATCTGTTCAGAACGTAGAGACGTCGATGAGCTTTCTTTATCATTGCATTAATGTGCCGGGTCCGGGAAAGATTTTCAGAGGTATGCACGTCCAATAATTTGAAGATTTTGACTCTCTCCACCGTCGTCCTGTAGACCTATACAGGATTGTGGAACCCCATTCGTCCACTTCCATTTGCCATAAACATTTTCTTCTGCATGCTGTCAATGAAAGCAAGGTTGTAGCTCTGGAACGCTAGGCATTCTAGATGGTGGTGTAACCAGCAACGAGATGGAATTGGCGGCCAGGTGAAGACAACAACAAACCAAACAGAGGGACAACTTGTTTAAACTTGCCTCATTGTCCGGGTGACTTCCAAATCTGTAGATACTGGGATCTGAAGGCAGCGCCAAAGTCCCCATTCTGACCACAACCGACAGTGAAAGGCTTGTTTCGCTAAAGGAAACCAAAGAGAAAATGGAAAGTGTGAACAAGTGTCCGTGGTTAAGGATACAAGAAGCAACATCGAACTCAGGTTCGTGCTACATGTTACAAGCGTGTGAAGATCTCAAGATAGTTTATCGAAATCTCACAAATAGACTGCAGTGAATGGATCTGTAAAATGCACATTTTATATTTTACAGCCAGAATGCAGAAACTTTCAGCCAATTAATTCATCCAAATGAAACTGCTTCCTACAGCTTTGCTAAGATCTAGACGTCTTCATGTGAAGCTGCTACTGCGGTAGCATTCGACTGCAGTTAAGGGAGAGAGCTCCAATAACAATGAAAGACGTGACAACCCAGAGACCCTGAAAAATGCATTTTCCATATAACGTCCAATTCGTGATTTAGTTGTGATTTATTGATTTCTGCCGCTTGAATGTAGCACGTCCCTGCTCAACATTTATATTCTGTTCGGCACCATGGAGATAAAGAATGTAGATACAAGGAACAGGAGATGCTGGTTGACATTGAACACACAGCAGGTCACGCGAGATTCATGGAATCTAGAAACCGACTGTTATGACTGCAGGTCCGTGACTGATAAACGTTATGACTGCAGGTCCGTGACTGTTGACATACACAGTGGTGGAACAATTGCTGTCTGTTATCTATATCAACGAATTGATTCAGATGGTGCAAGGTATGATTACTAACGATACAAATGAAAATTAAGGCAGATGGAATGGTAGATTGCCAAGATGCATATTAAGAATGACGTTGGGATTTTGATCAGCTGGGAAAGTGGGCGGTGGAATAGCGTGCGGCATTTAGGTTGGATATCTGTGATTTGCTTTATTGATGTAAGTCAGGCCAGGTCCATCCCAGTGATCGGTTCGACGCTGCGGAGTACTGTCGAACAGGTAGATCGATGATTACACGTCACGGATCACTGGATTTTGAGTCCCCGGTGGAGACGATGGTAGTGAAGGTTTGGCACGATGTCTTTCATCTGTTACGGCATTAAGTGCAGATGGGTAAGGTGGGAACTGTATAGGCCGGACGGTCTCCACCTTCACCAGAGGGGGACCAATATCCTGGCGGAGGGTTTAAACTAATTTGGCAGGGGGTTGGGATACAGCAGGGAGCTAGTATAGGGGGTGAGGAGAAGGAAAATATAGAGGAAAAAACTGGTCAGATTGGGAGGCAGAACAAGAAAGCCCCAGCACAATGGGGTAGAGCAAGTCTGAGCGGCATTTATTTTAATGCAAGGAGTATTGGAAGCAAGGGGGATGAATTGAAGGTGTTACTGAACACTTGGGAGCAGACATTGTTGCCATTACGGAAACATGGTTGAAGGAAGGGCTGGACTGGCAGCTCAATATTCCAGGGTATAGAATCTGAGAGACAGAGAGCAGGGAAAAGGGGGAGGGGGTGTGCAGTATTAATCAAATAATCTATTGCTGCTGTAAGAAGGGATGACATATTAGCGGGTTCCTCAAATGATGCTATTTGGGTGGAATTGAGAAATAGAAAATGGGCATGCACCTTACTGGGTGTATACTACAGACCCCCAAACAGTCAGAGGGAAATAGAAGAACATATGTTTAGGCAAATCTCGGGTGTGTGTGAAAACTACAGGGTAGTAATAGTAGGGGATTTCAACTTCCCGAATATTGATTTGGATAGCCAAAGTGTCAAGGGCCCTGAGGGTGCAGAGTTCCTAAGGGTCATCCAGGAGGGCTTTTTGAGCCAATATGTTCAAAGTCCAACAAGGGAGAGGGCTGTATTGGACTGTACAGGTGGCTGAAGTGTCAGTGGCAGAGCATTTTGGTGACAGTGATCACAATTTAGTGATATTTAAGGTGGTAATGGAAAAGGATAAAGAGGGACCAGAGGAAAGAGGAGAATTTCTAAATTGGGGCAAGGCCGATTGTAATCTGATAAGGCAGAAGTTGGCCCTGGTGGACTGGGATCAGCTTCTCGTGGGGAGGACTGCTTCAGAACAGTGGGAGTTATTCAAAGGAATAATTCAAAAAGTACAGAGGAAGCATGTTCCCCTAAAGTTTAAGGGTGGGACAAACAAGTCCAAAGAACCTTGGATGTCGAACGATATAGTAGGATTGATTCGAAAAAAAGGGGGGCTTTTGGAAGGCATAAAGAACTTAAGGCACAGACATCATTAGAAGAATACAGAAGGTGTAGGGCGGTTCTTAAAAAAGAAATTAGGAGAGCAAAAATAAAAGAAACTCCCAAAGTGTTCTGTAAGTATATCAAGGGTAAGAGGATAAAGAGCGAAAGAGTGGGACCCATCAGGGACCATAGTGGAAAGCTGTGTGTGGAGCCAGAGGATGTAGGAGATTTTTTGCATCTGTTTTTACGAGGGAGGAGGGCGATGCGGACTTAGAAATGGAGCAGGAGGGTTGTGATGTTCTTGAGCATATTGCTATTGAAAGGGAGGCGGTACTGGATAAGTCTCCGCGCCCTGACGAGATGTATCCCAGGATGCTGAGCGAGGCATGGGAGGAGATTGCGGGGTCTCTGGCACAAATTTTCAGAGGCTATCTTGCAACAGGGGACGTACCGGAGGACTGGAGGATAGCTAATGTGGTGCCATTATTTAAAAAGGGCAGTAGGGATAAACCTGGGAACTACAGGCCGGTGAGTCTGACATCGGTGGTGGGGAAGCTACTAGAAAAGATTCTGAGGGACAGAATCAGTCTTCACGTGGAGGATCGAGGGTTAATTAAGGATAGTCAACATGGCTTTGTTAAGGGAAGGTCGGGTCTGACTAACTTCATTGAATTTTTTGAAGGGGTGACCAAGGAGGTAGATGGGGGTAGTGCAGTGGATGTGGTATACATGGATTTCAGTAAGGCTTTTCACAAGGTCCCACACTGGAGACTAGTCAAGAAGGTAAGAGCCCATGGGATCCAGGGCACCTTGGCAAAATGGATAAAAAACTGGCTTAGTGACAGAAGGCAGAGGGTGCTGGTAGAAGGGTGCTTCTGTGACTGGAGGCCGGTGTCCAGTGGGGTGCCGCAGGGATCGGTGTTGGGTCCCTTACTGTTTGTAATCTACATAAATGATCTGGATGTCAACGTACAGGGCATGATCAGCAAGTTTGCAGATGACCCAAAGGTAGGGGTGGTGGTGAATAGCGAGGAAGGGATCTGCAAGCTGCAGGAAGATATAGATGAGATGGTCAGATAGGCGGAGCAGTGGCAGATGGAACTTAATCCTGAAAAGTGCGAGGTGATGCACTTTGGCAGAAATAACTTGGAGATACCATGAATGGGAGGACCCTAGGGAAGACAGGGGTACAGAGGGACCTTGGAGTACAGGTACACAAGTCCTTGAAGGCAGCAGGACAGGTGGACAGGGTGGGCAAAAAGGCATATGGGTCACTGGCCTTCATTAGCCGGGGCATAGAATATAAAAGTAGGGGGCTAATGATGGAATTGTACAGAACATTGGTGAGGCCACAGCTGGAGTATTGTGTACAGTTCTGGTCACCACATTATAGAAAGGATGTGATAGCTTTGGAGAGGGTGCAGAGGAGATTCACCAGGATGCTGCCAAGGATGAAGGGCCTCGGCTATGAGGAGAGACTGAGCAGACTGGGTTGTTTTCCCTGGAGCAGAGAAGGCTGAGAGGGGAAATGATCGAGGTGTACAAGATCATGAGGGGCATAGATAAGGTAGATGGCGGGAAACTTCCACTGGTGGAAGGTTCAACAACGAGGGGACATAGATACAGGGTAAGGGGAGGGAGGTTTCGGGGGGATGTGAGAAATAACTTTTTCACCCAGAGGGTGGTTGGAGTCTGGAACTGACTGCCTGGGGTGGTGGTGGAGGCGGGAACACTCACAACGTTTAAGAGGCATTTGGATGGGCACTTGAAATGCTACAACATTCAGGGCTACGGTACAAATGCGGGAAAATTGGATTAAAATTAGACTATGGTTGGTAACAGGCGGCGCGGACACGATGGGCCGAAGGGCCTCTTTCTGTGCTGTAGGACTCTATGACTCTATCTATGACTCTAATCAAGGGGATACCATTTAAAACGGAGGTGAGATTAAACTTTTTCACCCAGAGAGTTGTGAATTTGTGGAACTCTCTGCCACAGAGGGCAGTGGAGGCCAATTCACTGGATGAAGCTAAAAGAGAGATCTCTAGGGGTTAGTGGAATCAAGGGACATGGGGAGAAGGCAGAACGGGTTACTGATTGTGGATGATCAGCCATGATCACAGTGAATGGTGGTGCTGGCTCTATTGTTATCGTCTAAATGTATGTTTTGATTCATTTTTAACTGTGTATATATGTGGGGGGGGGGGGGGGACCTTTTTTCCAATCTCCTCCTCAACGGAGAGGCGACCTTTACCGTGTTGTGTCTCCGTTCGCGCTACGGCCTAACACCGTGGAGTCGGCGGCCTCCAGGTGGGATCGACCTTGAAGACTCCGTTCGCAGGGCCTGGACTTATCGTCTCGGAGGCTTCCGTCGTGGGCCCTGCAGACCGCAACATCTGTAGCAGCTTCGACAGCCCCGGAGCCCGAGGTTTGATTGACACGCTCGCAGGCCCCTCATCGCACTGCGTGGCCTGGCCGCGGCACTTTCCATCGCCCGGTGGGGGCTCAGGACCTTCATCGGCCTGCTCTTCTCGGCCCTGGGATTTCCATCGCCCGGTGGGGGCTTCAAGAGTTGGGAGCCTCGATCGCCTCGTGGCACCACAGGGGAAGAATGAGGAGGAGATAAGACTTTTCTTTGCCTTCCATCACAGCGAGGCTGTGCCTGGAGCAATCACTGTGATGGCTGTTTGAGTTAAAAATTGTAATTGTGTGTCTTGTGTTCTTTATTGTCTACTGCCAGACCGTGACGTGAGAGGACGCTGGCGCTATTTGTTCGCCGCTTTTCCGTCAGGATAGTTTGTCTGTTTGTTTTTATGTCTTGACTGTTTTTGTAAAGCGTCTTTGAGCATTTGGAAAAGCGCTATAAAAAATAAATGTTTACTATTATTATTATTATTATTATAAATAAAGTTAATACACTTAATACAGAGAAGACAAAATGTAGTCCCTGGATTTATAAAAGTTAACAGTCCTGATGGCCTGTAGGAAGAAACTCCGTGTCACCCTCTCTGTTTTCACAGCGTGACAGCGGAGGCGTTTACATGGCCGTAGCAGCTGGAACAGTCCGATGCTGAGGTGGTAGGGGTCCCTCATGATCTTGCTTGCTCTGGATCTGCACCTCCTGATGTATAGGTCCTGCAGGGGGGCGAGTGTAGATCCCATGATGCATTCTGCCGAACGCACTACTCTCTGCAGGGCCATCCTGTCCTTGGCAGAGCTGTTCCCAAACCAGACTGTGATGTTGCCGGACAGGATGAGAAAGTCCAGGACCCAGGCACCTCTCAAAATCTTCAAATTTGGTTTGGATGTTGTAGTGTTTAATGGCCTCATGATTTTAGAGAAGAAGCTGATGCTGAACATAGACTTTGCAGGCTCCTATCTTTTCATTCCGATAGCAGGAGTGAAACGAGTGTGTCGCCTGTGTCACTGATGAAGCTGGCTGCCTCTTTGAGACAGTAACTTCTGCAGATCCCTCGATGATTGGGAGCTCAGTTCCCTTGATATACCCACTGGCTAGTACTTACTTTTTGCAGTCTTCCTCGCTCTTGGGCCTTCAAGTTGTCGAACCAGACCGTGATACAACCGGGCAATATGCTCTCCACTGCAGAAGTATTGACAGACCGAACTTCCTCAATCTGTTCAGAACGTAGAGACGTCGATGAGCTTTCTTTATCATTGCATTAATGTGCCGGGTCCGGGAAAGATTTTCAGAGGTATGCACGTCCAATAATTTGAAGATTTTGACTCTCTCCACCGTCGTCCTGTAGACCTATACAGGATTGTGGAACCCCATTCGTCCACTTCCATTTGCCATAAACATTTTCTTCTGCATGCTGTCAATGAAAGCAAGGTTGTAGCTCTGGAACGCTAGGCATTCTAGATGGTGGTGTAACCAGCAACGAGATGGAATTGGCGGCCAGGTGAAGACAACAACAAACCAAACAGAGGGACAACTTGTTTAAACTTGCCTCATTGTCCGGGTGACTTCCAAATCTGTAGATACTGGGATCTGAAGGCAGCGCCAAAGTCCCCATTCTGACCACAACCGACAGTGAAAGGCTTGTTTCGCTAAAGGAAACCAAAGAGAAAATGGAAAGTGTGAACAAGTGTCCGTGGTTAAGGATACAAGAAGCAACATCGAACTCAGGTTCGTGCTACATGTTACAAGCGTGTGAAGATCTCAAGATAGTTTATCGAAATCTCACAAATAGACTGCAGTGAATGGATCTGTAAAATGCACATTTTATATTTTACAGCCAGAATGCAGAAACTTTCAGCCAATTAATTCATCCAAATGAAACTGCTTCCTACAGCTTTGCTAAGATCTAGACGTCTTCATGTGAAGCTGCTACTGCGGTAGCATTCGACTGCAGTTAAGGGAGAGAGCTCCAATAACAATGAAAGACGTGACAACCCAGAGACCCTGAAAAATGCATTTTCCATATAACGTCCAATTCGTGATTTAGTTGTGATTTATTGATTTATGCCGCTTGAATGTAGCACGTCCCTGCTCAACATTTATATTCTGTTCGGCACCATGGAGATAAAGAATGTAGATACAAGGAACAGGAGATGCTGGTTGACATTGAACACACAGCAGGTCACGCGAGATTCATGGAATCTAGAAACCGACTGTTATGACTGCAGGTCCGTGACTGATAAACGTTATGACTGCAGGTCCGTGACTGTTGACATACACAGTGGTGGAACAATTGCTGTCTGTTATCTATATCAACGAATTGATTCAGATGGTGCAAGGTATGATTACTAACGATACAAATGAAAATTAAGGCAGATGGAATGGTAGATTGCCAAGATGCATATTAAGAATGACGTTGGGATTTTGATCAGCTGGGAAAGTGGGCGGTGGAATAGCGTGCGGCATTTAGGTTGGATATCTGTGATTTGCTTTATTGATGTAAGTCAGGCCAGGTCCATCCCAGTGATCGGTTCGACGCTGCGGAGTACTGTCGAACAGGTAGATCGATGATTACACGTCACGGATCACTGGATTTTGAGTCCCCGGTGGAGACGATGGTAGTGAAGGTTTGGCACGATGTCTTTCATTTGTTACGGCATTAAGTGCAGATGGGTAAGGTGGGAACTGTATAGGCCGGACGGTCTCCACCTTCACCAGAGGGGGACCAATATCCTGGCGGAGGGTTTAAACTAATTTGGCAGGGGGTTGGGATACAGCAGGGAGCTAGTATAGGGGGTGAGGAGAAGGAAAATATAGAGGAAAAAACTGGTCAGATTGGGAGGCAGAACAAGAAAGCCCCAGCACAATGGGGTAGAGCAAGTCTGAGCGGCATTTATTTTAATGCAAGGAGTATTGGAAGCAAGGGGGATGAATTGAAGGTGTTACTGAACACTTGGGAGCAGACATTGTTGCCATTACGGAAACATGGTTGAAGGAAGGGCTGGACTGGCAGCTCAATATTCCAGGGTATAGAATCTGAGAGACAGAGAGCAGGGAAAAGGGGGAGGGGGTGTGCAGTATTAATCAAATAATCTATTGCTGCTGTAAGAAGGGATGACATATTAGCGGGTTCCTCAAATGATGCTATTTGGGTGGAATTGAGAAATAGAAAATGGGCATGCACCTTACTGGGTGTATACTACAGACCCCCAAACAGTCAGAGGGAAATAGAAGAACATATTTTTAGGCAAATCTCGGGTGTGTGTGAAAACTACAGGGTAGTAATAGTAGGGGATTTCAACTTCCCGAATATTGATTTGGATAGCCAAAGTGTCAAGGGCCCTGAGGGTGCAGAGTTCCTAAGGGTCATCCAGGAGGGCTTTTTAAGCCAATATGTTCAAAGTCCAACAAGGGAGAGGGCTGTATTGGACTGTACAGGTGGCTGAAGTGTCAGTGGCAGAGCATTTTGGTGACAGTGATCACAATTTAGTGATATTTAAGGTGGTAATGGAAAAGGATAAAGAGGGACCAGAGGAAAGAGGAGAATTTCTAAATTGGGGCAAGGCCGATTGTAATCTGATAAGGCAGAAGTTGGCCCTGGTGGACTGGGATCAGCTTCTCGTGGGGAGGACTGCATCAGAACAGTGGGAGTTATTCAAAGGAATAATTGAAAAAGTACAGAGGAAGCATGTTCCCCTAAAGTTTAAGGGTGGGACAAACAAGTCCAAAGAACCTTGCATGTCGAACGATATAGTAGGATTGATTCGAAAAAAAGGGGGGCTTTTGGAAGGCATAAAGAACTTAAGGCACAGACATCATTAGAAGAATACAGAAGGTGTAGGGCGGTTCTTAAAAAAGAAATTAGGAGAGCAAAAATAAAAGAAACTCCCAAAGTGTTCTGTAAGTATATCAAGGGTAAGAGGATAAAGAGCGAAAGAGTGGGACCCATCAGGGACCATAGTGGAAAGCTGTGTGTGGAGCCAGAGGATGTAGGAGATTTTTTGCATCTGTTTTTACGAGGGAGGAGGGCGATGCGGACTTAGAAATGGAGCAGGAGGGTTGTGATGTTCTTGAGCATATTGCTATTGAAAGGGAGGCGGTACTGGATAAGTCTCCGCGCCCTGACGAGATGTATCCCAGGATGCTGAGCGAGGCATGGGAGGAGATTGCGGGGTCTCTGGCACAAATTTTCAGAGGCTATCTTGCAACAGGGGACGTACCGGAGGACTGGAGGATAGCTAATGTGGTGCCATTATTTAAAAAGGGCAGTAGGGATAAACCTGGGAACTACAGGCCGGTGAGTCTGACATCGGTGGTGGGGAAGCTGCTAGAAAAGATTCTGAGGGACAGAATCAGTCTTCACGTGGAGGATCGAGGGTTAATTAAGGATAGTCAACATGGCTTTGTTAAGGGAAGGTCGGGTCTGACTAACTTCATTGAATTTTTTGAAGGGGTGACCAAGGAGGTAGATGGGGGTAGTGCAGTGGATGTGGTATACATGGATTTCAGTAAGGCTTTTCACAAGGTCCCACACTGGAGACTAGTCAAGAAGGTAAGAGCCCATGGGATCCAGGGCACCTTGGCAAAATGGATAAAAAACTGGCTTAGTGACAGAAGGCAGAGGGTGCTGGTAGAAGGGTGCTTCTGTGACTGGAGGCCGGTGTCCAGTGGGGTGCCGCAGGGATCGGTGTTGGGTCCCTTACTGTTTGTAATCTACATAAATGATCTGGATGTCAACGTACAGGGCATGATCAGCAAGTTTGCAGATGACCCAAAGGTAGGGGTGGTGGTGAATAGCGAGGAAGGGATCTGCAAGCTGCAGGAAGATATAGATGAGATGGTCAGATAGGCGGAGCAGTGGCAGATGGAACTTAATCCTGAAAAGTGCGAGGTGATGCACTTTGGCAGAAATAACTTGGAGATACCATGAATGGGAGGACCCTAGGGAAGACAGGGGTACAGAGGGACCTTGGAGTACAGGTACACAAGTCCTTGAAGGCAGCAGGACAGGTGGACAGGGTGGGCAAAAAGGCATATGGGTCACTGGCCTTCATTAGCCGGGGCATAGAATATAAAAGTAGGGGGCTAATGATGGAATTGTACAGAACATTGGTGAGGCCACAGCTGGAGTATTGTGTACAGTTCTGGTCACCACATTATAGAAAGGATGTGATAGCTTTGGAGAGGGTGCAGAGGAGATTCACCAGGATGCTGCCAAGGATGAAGGGCCTCGGCTATGAGGAGAGACTGAGCAGACTGGGGTTGTTTTCCCTGGAGCAGAGAAGGCTGAGAGGGGAAATGATCGAGGTGTACAAGATCATGAGGGGCATAGATAAGGTAGATGGCGGGAAACTTCCACTGGTGGAAGGTTCAACAACGAGGGGACATAGATACAGGGTAAGGGGAGGGAGGTTTCGGGGGGATGTGAGAAATAACTTTTTCACCCAGAGGGTGGTTGGAGTCTGGAACTGACTGCCTGGGGTGGTGGTGGAGGCGGGAACACTCACAACGTTTAAGAGGCATTTGGATGGGCACTTGAAATGCTACAACATTCAGGGCTACGGTACAAATGCGGGAAAATTGGATTAAAATTAGACTATGGTTGGTAACAGGCGGCGCGGACACGATGGGCCGAAGGGCCTCTTTCTGTGCTGTAGGACTCTATGACTCTATCTATGACTCTAATCAAGGGGATACCATTTAAAACGGAGGTGAGATTAAACTTTTTCACCCAGAGAGTTGTGAATTTGTGGAACTCTCTGCCACAGAGGGCAGTGGAGGCCAATTCACTGGATGAAGCTAAAAGAGAGATCTGTAGGGGCTAGTGGAATCAAGGGACATGGGGAGAAGGCAGAACGGGTTACTGATTGTGGATGATCAGCCATGATCACAGTGAATGGTGGTGCTGGCTCGAAGGGCCAAATGGCCTCCTCCTGCACCTATTTTCTATGTTTCTATTAATAATCCTTGGCCTACATAATCAAGAACGTTTCCCACCCCAGGCATTAGCTTGAAAAGTGCACTGTCAAACTCAGGAGCAGCTCTCTCCCCTCTGTTACCAGGCTTCTGAACAGTCTGAAGAAGAGTCTCAACCCGAAACATCACCTATTCGTTATCCCCAGAGATGCTGCCGGTCCCGTTGAGTTACTCCAGCATTTGGTGTCGATCTTCGAGTCCTTCTATAAACTAGGGTACAGTCCAATTCTCCCCTCGTTTCAGATTTTGGACTTTTTTTCTATGGAGCTGTTATGCTGATAACTATATTCTTCACTCTATACCTTTCTTATGCTCTACCTGTTGTACTCGAGTTTGGCTTGACTGCATGCATGTTCAATGGTTTCTTTATTGTCAGGTGTTCAGAGATGCAGCACAATTTGTTTCTGCATGCGACCCATCCATTTATACCAGGGGGCGAGGCTGCGTTCTGCAGATGCGGCTCACCGGCAGTCTCTCTGTCTTTTTCTTGTTTTTTTGTCTATTGTTATCGTCTAAATGTATGTTTTGATTCATTTTTAACTGTGTATATATGTCGGGGGGGGGGGGGACCTTTTTTCCAATCTCCTCCTCAACGGAGAGGCGACCTTTACCGTGTTGTGTCTCCGTTCGCGCTACGGCCTAACACCGTGGAGTCGGCGGCCTCCAGGTGGGATCGACCTTGAAGACTCCGTTCGCAGGGCCTGGACTTATCGTCTCGGAGGCTTCCGTCGTGGGCCCTGCAGACCGCAACATCTGTAGCAGCTTCGACAGCCCCGGAGCCCGAGGTTTGATTGACACGCTCGCAGGCCCCTCATCGCACTGCGTGGCCTGGCCGCGGCACTTTCCATCGCCCGGTGGGGGCTCAGGACCTTCATCGGCCTGCTCTTCTCGGCCCTGGGATTTCCATCGCCCGGTGGGGGCTTCAAGAGTTGGGAGCCTCGATCGCCTCGTGGCACCACAGGGGAAGAATGAGGAGGAGATAAGACTTTTCTTTGCCTTCCATCACAGCGAGGCTGTGCCTGGAGCAATCACTGTGATGGCTGTTTGAGTTAAAAATTGTAATTGTGTGTCTTGTGTTCTTTATTGTCTACTGCCAGACCGTGACGTGAGAGGACGCTGGCGCTATTTGTTCGCCGCTTTTCCGTCAGGATAGTTTGTCTGTTTGTTTTTATGTCTTGACTGTTTTTGTAAAGCGTCTTTGAACATTTGGAAAAGCGCTATAAAAAATAAATGTTTACTATTATTATTATTATTATAAATAAAGTTAATACACTTAATACAGAGAAGACAAAATGTAGTCCCTGGATTTATAAAAGTTAACAGTCCTGATGGCCTGTAGGAAGAAACTCCGTGTCACCCTCTCTGTTTTCACAGCGTGACAGCGGAGGCGTTTACATGGCCGTAGCAGCTGGAACAGTCCGATGCTGAGGTGGTAGGGGTCCCTCATGATCTTGCTTGCTCTGGATCTGCACCTCCTGATGTATAGGTCCTGCAGGGGGGCGAGTGTAGATCCCATGATGCATTCTGCCGAACGCACTACTCTCTGCAGGGCCATCCTGTCCTTGGCAGAGCTGTTCCCAAACCAGACTGTGATGTTGCCGGACAGGATGCTGTCTACAGCCCCAGAGTAGATGCAATGAACGATCCTTAGAAACACTCTGAATTCCCTCAGCTGTCTGAGATTGTAAAGGCGCTGCTTTGCCTTACCCACCAGTGCGGCAATGTGCGTTGCCTATGTCAGATCCTCTTTGATGTGGACTCCCAAGTATTTAAAACTGCTCATCCTATCCACAGTAGACCCGGTTATCTCCAGTGGCGTGTACGTCCTTGGATGTTGAGCCCTTCTAAAGTCCACAATCAGCTCCTCAGCTTTTTTGACATTCAAGAGGAGGCTATTGTCCTGACACCAGAGTGCCAGATCAGCCACCTCCTCCCTGTAGGCCTTCTCATCGCTGTCGAAGATCCGGCCCACCACCACAGTGTCATCAGCAGACATGATGATGGAGTTTGAGCTGAACCTGGCCGCACAGTCATTGTGTGTACAGGAAGTACAGTAGGGGCCTATGGACGCAACCCAGGGGGATCCTATGTTCAGGGCGAGGGGGCTAGATATGTGTGCCCCTATCCTGACCACTTGGGGCCTGGCGGTGAGAAAGTCCAGGACCCAGGCACCTCTCAAAATCTTCAAATTTGGTTTGGATGTTGTAGTGTTTAATGGCCTCATGATTTTAGAGAAGAAGCTGATGCTGAACATAGACTTTGCAGGCTCCTATCTTTTCATTCCGATAGCAGGAGTGAAACGAGTGTGTCGCCTGTGTCACTGATGAAGCTGGCTGCCTCTTTGAGACAGTAACTTCTGCAGATCCCTCGATGATTGGGAGCTCAGTTCCCTTGATATACCCACTGGCTAGTACTTACTTTTTGCAGTCTTCCTCGCTCTTGGGCCTTCAAGTTGTCGAACCAGACCGTGATACAACCGGGCAATATGCTCTCCACTGCAGAAGTATTGACAGACCGAACTTCCTCAATCTGTTCAGAACGTAGAGACGTCGATGAGCTTTCTTTATCATTGCATTAATGTGCCGGGTCCGGGAAAGATTTTCAGAGGTATGCACGTCCAATAATTTGAAGATTTTGACTCTCTCCACCGTCGTCCTGTAGACCTATACAGGATTGTGGAACCCCATTCGTCCACTTCCATTTGCCATAAACATTTTCTTCTGCATGCTGTCAATGAAAGCAAGGTTGTAGCTCTGGAACGCTAGGCATTCTAGATGGTGGTGTAACCCAGCTAGCGGATGCCCAGCGTGAGACAATAGGCTTGCTGAGTTTAGATACCATTGCACCCCTGAAGTTGGATTGATTGATGTCACCGCAGATAATAAGCAGGGCAGCAGAGTTTAGTCCTTAAAGGTAGTTCATGACCGAGTATAATCCGTCCACTGGCACCTTACGTATGGGTTTGTGTGTTATGTGATCGTAGACGCTTTGATAGAGATGAAATGCCCCCGTAGGTAAGAGGTACGGCACTTAGTATTCCAGGTGGTCGCCTGAATTATACGTAGCATTCGTGGGACCAAACAACCAGCACTGAGCGCAGTTCTGATCTTCGAGCTATTGGAAGGAATACATTCAACTGAGAACGTAGGGGGAAAAATCACACGTTGTTGCCTGGAAGTGAGGGCTTTAGACTTAAAGAGCGGCCGGACAAGTTGGAAGGTTTTCCACTGAGAGTAGATGGTTGACCGATGACATTACGGAAGTATGTATCATCATTAGGGGCATAGGAAAGGTAGACGGTGCTGTCATTTTTCGAGGGTGTGGAATCGAGAGCTGGATAACATATTTTCAATGGAGAGACCATGGCGTCAGAAGAGACCTGAGAGGCAACTCGGTTACACAGGAAGTTGTGGGTCGGTGGAACTGGGTGCCAGATGAAGCTGAAGAGATGTGCTTCGATTAGAATGTACAAGAGACGTTTGAAAGAATAGGTGGATAAAAATGGATGGTGGACCATGGAAAAAACGTGGGGAAGTTGGACTAAATTATTTGGACATATTGCTTGGCCTCGGCGTCCGGTTCCAAAAGGTCTTTGTTCGTGCTGTTTGACTATAACTCTATAAATAGCATCGTCATTGTTTGACTGTCAGAGTCTCAGAGACTATGTAGGCAGTCAGCCTGTTATTGTTTTCAGGACTGTCCGCGGTGGGGCATAATTTAGAACCCACCTGGCCTGGTTGAAAAATACTTTAAACAAATATATAATATTTAGTATTAATTGAAGCGAGCTGTTCGATGTCCTGATTTTGGCTTCTGAGCCAATGAAGCACAGAACCATATCTGGGGAATAAAATCCTGAGGATTATGCAATTTGGAGCTTTTGAATAATGGCGACATCAAGTGGACAGCAAGGGAACTGCAAACAAGCGCGGCCTCACCAACGTCTTGTAAACTGTGATATAACGTCCCAACATCTGCACTTAATACCGTAACAAATGAAAGACATCGTGCCAAAATATCACTACCATCGTATCCACCGGGGACTCAAAATCCAGTGATCTGTGACAGTGATCGATCGACCTGTTCTACAGCGGTCCGCAGGGTCGAACCGATCACTGGGATGGACCTGGCCTGACTTACATCAATAAAGCAAATCACAGATATCCAAACTAAATGCCGCACTCTATTCCACCGCCCACTTTCCCAGCTGATCAAAATCCCAACGTCATTCTTAATATGCATCTTGGCAATCTACCATCCCATCTGCCTTAATTTTTATTTGTACAGTTAGTAATCATACCTTGCACCATCTGAATCAATTCGTTGCTATAGATAACAGACAGCAATTGTTCCACCGCTGTGTATGTCCATATTCACGGACCTGCAGTCATAAAGTTTACGTTCATGTGGAATGGTTAATTCGGTTTCTAGATTCCATGAATCTCGCGTGACCTGCTGTGTGTTCAATGTAAACCAGCATCTCCTGTTCCTTGTATTTACATTCTTTAACTCCATGGTGCCGAACAGAATATAAATGTTGAGCAGGGACGTGCTTTTTTCAAACGACAGAAATCAATAAATCACAACTAAACCACGAAATGAACGTTATATGGAAAATGTATTTTTCAGGGTCTCTGGGTTGTCACGTCTTTCATTGTCATTGGGGCTCTCTCCCTTAACTGCAGCCGAATGCTACCGCTGTAGCAGCTTCACCTGAAGACGTCAAGATCTTAGCAAAGCTGTTGGAAGCAGTTTCATTTGGATGAATTAATTGGCTGAAAGTTTCGTTGATATACTGGTAAGTTTCTGCATTCTGGTTGTAAAATATAAAATGTGCATTTTACAGATCCATTCACGGCAGTCTATTTGCGAGATTTCGATAAACTATCTTGAGATCTTCACACGCTTGTAACATGTAGCACGAACCTGAGTTCGATATTGCTTCTTAGAAACATAGAAACATAGAAACATAGCAAATAGGTGCAGGAGTAGGCCATTCGGCCCTTCGAGCCTGCACCGCCATTTAATATGATCATGGCTGATCATTCAGCTCAGTAGCCTGTACCTGCCTTCTCTCCATACCCCCGATCCCTTTAGCAAAAAGGGCCACATCTAACTCCCTCTTAAATATAGCCAATGAACTGGCCTCAACTACCTTCTGTGGCAGAGAATTCCACAGACTCAACACTCTCTGTGTGAAGAAATGTTTTCTCATCTCGGTCCCAAAAGACTTCCCCCTTATCCTTAAGCCGTGACCCCTTGTTCTGGACTCCCCCAACATCGGGAACAATCTTCCCACATCTAGCCTCTCCAACCCCTTAAGAATTGTATATGTTTCTATAAGATCCCCCCTCAGTCTTCTAAATTCCAGCGAGTACAAGCCCAGTCTATCCGGTCTTTCCTCATATGTAAGTCCCGCCATCCCAGGGATCAATCTGGTGAACCTTCTCTGTACTCCCTCTAAGGCAAGAACGTCCTTCCTCAAGTTAGGAGACCAAAACTGCACACAATACTCCAGGTGCGGTCTCACCAAGGCCCTGTACAACTGCAGCAGAACCTCCCTGCTCCTACCTCAAATCCTCTTGCTATGAATGCCAACATACCATTCGCTTTCTTCACTGCCTGCTGCACCTGCATGCTTGCTTTCAATGACTGGTGCACCATGACACCCAGGTCACGTTGCATCTCCCCTTCTCCCAATCGGTCACCATTCAGGTAATACTCTGCTTTCCTGTTCTTGCCGCCAAAGTGGATAACCTCACATTTATCCACATTATATTGCATCTGCCATGCATTTGCCCACTCGCCTAATCTATCCAAGTAACTCTGCAGCCTCCTAGCATCCTCCTCGCAGCTAACACTGCCACCCAGCTTCGTGTCATCCGCAAACTTAGAGATGTTGCATTCAATTCCCTCGTCCAAATCATTAATATACACTGTAAATAACTGGGGTCCCAGCACTGAGCCTTGTGGTACCCCACTAGTCACTGCCTGCCATTCCGAAAAGGACCCGTTTATTCCTACTCTTTGCTTCCTGTCCGCCAACCAATTTTCTATCCACCTCAACACTGAACCCTCAATACCGTGTGCTTTAAGTTTGTACACCAATCTCCTATGTGGGACCTTGTCGAAGGCCTTCTGAAAGTCCAGATATAACACATCGACTGGTTCTCCCTTATCCACTCTACTAGTTATATCCTCGAAAAATTCTATAAGATTCGTCAGACATGATTTGCCTTTGTCCGATGATTTCACCACTTTCCAAATGTAATGCTATCACATCTTTAATAACTGACTCTAGCATTTTCCACACTACCGATGTTAGGCTAACTGGTCTATAATTCCCCGTTTTCTCTCTCCCTCCCTTTTTAAAAAGTGGGGTTACATTAGCTACCCTCCAGTCCTCAGGAACTACTCCAGAATCTAAAGAGTTTTGAAATATTATCACTAATGCATCCACTATTTCTGAGGCTACTTCCTTAAGCACTCTGGGATGCAGCCTATCTTTGCCCTGGGGATTTATCTGCCTTTAATCCATTTAATTTACCTAACACCACTTCCCGACTATCCTGGATTTCCCTCAGTTCCTCCATCTCATTAGACCCCCGGTCCTCCGCTATTTCCGGCAGACGGTTTATTTCTTCCTTAGTGAAGACAGAACAAAAGTATTTGTTCAATTGGTCTGCCATCTCCTTGTTCCCTATGATCAATTCACCTGTTTCCGACTGCAAGGGACCTACATTTGCCTTAACTAATCTTTTTCTCTTGACATATCTATAAAAGCTTTTGCAGTCTGCTTTTATGTTCCTTGCCAGTTTCCCCTCATAATCTATTTTCCCTTTCCTAATTAAGCCCTTTGTCCTCCTCTGCTGGACTCTGAATTTCTCCCAGTCCTCTGGTATGCTACTTTTTCTGGCTAATCTGTATGCTTGATCTTTTGTTTTAATACTATCCTTGATTTCCCTTGTTAGCCAAGGATGCACTACCTTTCCTGGTTTGTTATTTTGCCAAACTGGGATGAACACTTGTTGTAGTTCATCCATGCGACCTTTAAATGCCTTCCATTGCATGTCCACCGTCAACCCTTTCAGCATCAATCGCCAGTCTATCTTGGACAATTCACGCCTCATACCCTCAAAGTTACCTTTCTTTAAGTTCAGAACACTTGTTTCTGTATCGACTTTGTCATTCTCCATCCTAATGAAGAACTCTACCATATTATGACCACTCTTGCCCAAGGGGCCTCGTACAACAAGACTGCTAACTAACCCTTCCTCATTACTCAATACCCAGTCTAGAATGGCCTGTTCTTTCGTTGGATCTTCGACATGTTGGTTTAGAAAACCATCTCTCAAACATTCCAAGAAATCCTCTTCCTCAGCACCCCTGCCAGTTTGGTTCACCCAATCTATATGTAGATTGAAGTCACCCATTATAACTGCTGCGCCTTTAGTGCATGCATTTCTAATTTCCTGCTTGATGCTATCCCCAAACTCCCTACTGCTGTTAGGTGGCCTGTACACAACTCCCACTAGCGTTTTCTGCCCCTTTTCCTTTCTGTCTATCCCGCCTGAATATAGAATATCCCTGGATGTTGAGCTCCCAGCCTTGGTCACCCTGGAGCCATGTCTCCGTAATCCCAACTATATCATAATCATTAATAACTATCTCCACATTTAATTCATCCACCTTATTACATATACTCCTTGCATTGAGACACAAAGCCTTCAGGCTTGTTTTTACAACTCTCTTACCCCTTGTACGATTATGTTGAAAAGTGACCCTTTTTGATTTGTGCCCTGGATTTGTCTGCCTGCCACTTTTACTTTTCACCTTGCTACCTGTTGCTTCTACCCTCATTTTACACCCCTCAGTCTCTCTGCTCCAGCTCCCATCCCCCTGCCACATTAGTTTAAATCCTTCCCGACAGCACTAGCAAACACTCCCCCTAGGACATTGGTTCCATTCCAGCTCAGGTGCAGACCGTCCTGTTTGTACTGGTCCCACCTCTCCCAGAACTGGTTCCAATGTCCTAAAAATTTGAATCTCTCCCCCTTGCACCATTTTTCAAGGCACGTATTCATATAAAATATCCTCCTATTCCTACTCTGACTAGCACCTGGCACTGGTAGTAATCCAGAGATTATTACCTTTGAGGTCCTACTTTTTAGTTTATCTCCTAGCTCTCTAAATTCACCTTGTAGGACCTCATCCCGTTTTTTTACCTAAATCGTTGGTGCCAACGTGCACCACGACAACTGGCTGCTCACCCTCCCCCTTCAGAATATCCTGCAGCCGCTCAGAGATATCCCTGACCCTTGCACCAGGGACGCAACATACCATCCTGGAGTCTCGTTTGCGGCCGCAGAAACGCCTATCTATTCCCCTTACAATTGAATCCCCTATCCCGCATCCTTAACCGCGGACACATGATCACACTTGCATCATACTTCCACGGTGGAACACGCGCCATTCTTCCAACCGACCACACGTCTTCTCACTTGTTTTTTTCTATTTTCTGTGCATTTTATCGACCTACTGGGATTATACACTCAACTACTCAAATTAAGGGCTTGGTCAATTGTGGGGCATCACATTAAATGGTCATTTAGGAGAAGGCCCTTATATATGGTGATTATGGGAGAGCACCGGTAAATGTTCAATTAGGGGAGGGCACCACAAATGGAGATTTGCGGGTGCACCGTTATTGAAGTATGGCGGGTGGATAAACAACAAATATGAAGTTAGCGGAGGGAAACTGTAAATGTGGAAATAGGGGAGTGTTCCCGCAAATGGGAAACCAGGAGAAGCAAACCGATGTAGAATTAGGGGAGGGTCCTGCCTGTTTCCGTGAATGTTCATACTTCTCTCTGTGAGTATTCATGTCTCTATCTCTCCGTGTTTTCCCGTCTCTGTCTGCTGGTGTTCCTGGCACTATGTGGACTCCTGATGGTCTCCATCAAAGAATTACCGCGGTGTGTGAGAAGAAACACATAGGAACATACGTCCATCCACCCAGGTAAATAAACAATACAATGAGCAAACTGGAGCACGGAACATTACTCAGCATTGACGTGTTCCACTGTGTCCCTTCAGTGCATTCTATGTGTTCCCACGTCCAGGCTCGCATCATCCATCCTGTAGGGATTGTTCCCTGTCGCCCTGTCCTTCGGATACATTTCAGTGAAATCTGACCACCGACATCTGACATCTGCTCCCTGCCAACAAGCAGCAACAATTGAAGCAGGAGAATCTGATACAGAGAGTTGTAAAAAGATAGACAACGGACGCGGATGACATCTTACGCGACTGCTTTAAGTCAGCAGTCACGGATTCTGCAGCTAACCTGAATGAGTGCGTCTCTGCCGTGACTGGCTTGATCAACAAGTGAGTGGAAGACTGTGTACCGCCGAAGTCAATCCGAGTGTTCCCCAATCGGAAACCATGGATGTACATTCACAGGTCCGATGCACACATGTCAAACGATCCCAAGCGATCCAAGAAGCCACGCTCTGGTCTCCGCAAAGCCATCAAGGATGCCAAGAGGCAATACCGGTTGAAATTTGCGTCCCAGTACAATCTCTGGGTCACACGGAGAATGTGGCACGGTCTGATTCAGATAAATGGATGCAAAGAATGTTTAGCCAATATCATTGGTGATAGTGCAAACCCACCTGATGAACTGAATACTTTGTATGGTGACTTCTGGCTCTTCAGACTCTAGTGTGGCTCTCCCCAGGATGACAGTTGCAGAGGTTAGAGCGGCCTTCCTGTGGGTAAATCCACGAAAAGCAACAGGCCCAGACGGAATTCCTGGCCGTGGCCTTAGTAGCTGCGCGGAAAAGCTAGCACCTGTATTGGTAGACATCTTTGTTCTCTGCCTACTCCGTTATCAGGTACCCAGCTGCTTCTTGAAGACCACCATCATTCCAGTGTCGAGGAAAGGCAAGACCTCAAGTTTAAACGACCACCGAACAGTAGCCTTTACATCCACCATCATGAAATGTTTTGGGAGTCTTGTTTTGGAACGCAGTCTACCCAGCGGCCTTGACCCACTGCAGTTCGCCTACCGTCACAACAGGTCCACGGACGATGCCATCGCCCTAGCCCTACACTAATTCCCAGATCACCTGGACCGTAGTAATTGCCGGGATTCTGAAATACATGTGTGAAGCAAGATAAACGCAGAAGACTCAGATGACACCCGTGGAGTGAGGAAAACGTATCGAATGTCCGAAGTGAGTGACCTAATAAAAGAACTGATAGTCCAAAACAAATGCATATTTCGCACAACTCAAGCGCACCTGAGTTAGAGTGTAAATTACATCGCCATCGCACAAAATCATTGTTACAAAATCAGTTCAAGCCGAACAATAGAAATAGAAATAGCCGATCATGTTTACTTATTGCTAAAGTCGATTTGGTAGCTATATTCCAAATGTTGTGGCTGTATAAATGCACCATCTTCAACATGTCTCAAGTACCGCTACTGAAAGCTCGTTCTTTATACCCATCACCATCTGAGTGTAAAGGTCTTTCCTTCCAGTTCCTTGTAAATCTTGCCTCTCTTAACCTTCTGACCTCTGTTATTTGCTTCTCCATTCTGGGTAAATGGCGGTGCATCCACACTATTTATTCCCCTCACGATTTATACACCTTTGTAAGATTACCCCCCCCCGGTCTCCTGCCATCCAATGAATATAGAACTTAACTCCACCTAGAGCTCTGGCCATAAAGATAATTATGATCGAAGCCCTGCTTTAACTAACAACGGTGATACCACAAATGGAAAACACGTATATTGACTGGACCGAGAGCCACGAGTCACACGGCAGAGAAACAGCCCAGCAACTATCCTTGTCTACGATTTCCAATTAATGTCCCATTTACCAGCACATGCTTCGTAGACTATTGTGCTTTGACGTTGTCTCATTTAAAGAGCGCGATGCGGATCTTCAACTCGGTGCAGAGATTGAAGTCCTGATTTGTCCCTCGAAAAAAAAGTGGCCTTCAAAGGACCAACAGTTGATCAGATGATCTACCCTGTCACCTTCACGATAGTACGTACGTACGGATAGTACGGTCTGTCATCCCTACTCCATGGCGGATATTTTTCTATGGAACAGATGCGCCACCATACTGCGAACTATGTTCTGCATTCTGTATCTTCCCTTTGCTTTATCTATTGTTCTTGAGTTTGAACTGATAACATCTGTATATCGTATTTAATCCGTTTAAATCGCATGTAAAACAACGTTATTCATGCGCCTCGACACACGTGACAATAATGAACGTGAACCTGAAGCCTAAATCTCAATCCACCTTTCAACTTAATTGTTTACACATTTACAAACCAAGGAGGCTTCATAGTTAATAGAAGCATTGTATCATTAATCATTTTACCTATGCACATCGGCACAGTTTAATACGAATTTTGCATCGGGTTCAAAAAAGGATTGGTGTTCCTACCGATCTCTCGTTCACCAAATGCAAAGATGCAGCTCGCAGAAGAAAGGTGGACTGGAATTATGCAAGGTGGCTTGAGAAAAGATTGTTAGTTATTCCAAATACCTGGACAAGTCTGGGTTTGGTGGAAACTATAAAACTACATGCAGAAAGATATTCTGTGTCATGAACTATATTCTTCATTCTGTATCTTCCCCTCAACCCGATCTATTGCACTTGTCTTTACACAGATTGTTTTTGTGTGTGGAATATTTGAACTGAGTGAAAAGCATATAAAACAAAGCTTTGCACTGCACCTCGTTACATGTGGTAATAATAGACGTACCCTGACTAAATGAACTGAAATAAATAACAACTCTGATCAGAGCGAGAATGGTCGTACTACGATGCTGACTAAGATTGTATACGAGACACAGGCGGTGTTGATATAAAAGAGAAGGTGATGAGTGGCTATTAACCAGAAATGGATTGTTGGGCAATGGCGAGGAGAAAGTGAAGTGTGGGGACGGGAACAAGAAAACAAAATACACGCTGATACCGGGTTGCGGCCCGTAGTAATTCTCCGGCATCTGAAATACAAGAGGAGGTCAGGATATACTCAGATGACAGAAGACATCCGCGGAGAGAAGGAATATATGTTATGTCAGAAGTTTTTTCATCTCATCAAAACTCCGATATTGACTAACAACATGCAGTGTGGTATCAATATTCAAACCAAAAGCAACGCCAAACATCGGTGCTGCTCGTCGGCGCACCTGGACATTGTTGCAGAATCAGTTCCTGCTCAACATTTATTGCACAACAGCTACCTAATTATTATAAGAAAATAACTGCAGATGCTGGTACAAATCGATTTATTCACAAAATGCTGGAGTAACTCAGCAGGTCAGGCAGCATCTCGGGAGAGAAGAAATGGGTGACGTTTCGGGTCGAGACCCTTCTTCAGACTGAATTATTTATTGCTACTGTCTCATTGGCATCTGTATTTCCAAACGCTCTGGCTGTAGAACACTTCACAACTACCTCCTTCGACTGCTAGTCCCATGTACCCATCACCGTTGGAGTGTAAATTCCTTCCTTCAGTTTCTTTTAAATCTTCCCACTCTGGCACGGAGCAATCACATTGAAGCGACACCTTAGAAGGCACACAAACGAAAACAAAACTCAGGTGAAAAGAAACTTATTCACCCAGAGAGTTGTGAATTTATGGATTCCTCTGCCAAAGAAGGCAGTGGTGGTCAATTCACTTTGATGAATTTGAAAGAGTGTTAGATAATGCTCGAGGGGCTAGTGGAATCAAGGGATTATGGGGAGAGGGCAGGCACAGGTTACTGCTTTTGTATGATGAGCCATGATCACAATGAAAGGCGGTGCTGGATCGAAAGGCCAAATGTCTTCCTCCTGCACCTATTTTCAATGTTTCTACAAGAATATTGTCACATTTCATGGCAGATTGGTTTGGGAATAACTCTGCCAGGACCGCGAAAATTGCAGAGGATTGTAAATATAGCCCAGTCTATTAGAGACCCCAGACCAATCATATTATCCATCTACATTCCACGCTGCATAACATTACCCAAGCACCCAACATAATCAAAGACGTGGCCAACCCCACTCAGTTCTTCTTTCCCCAACTCCAATCCGGCAAATGAGAGGGAAGCTTGAAAGCGCGCATCACCAGACTTACGAATAGGTTCATTTCCTCCGTTATTGGGCTTATGAACGGTCCCTCCGTAGGCTAGGATACTAATTCAATTCCCTCTACCCCATCATGGACATTGAACTTCGTCTGGGGTACAGATGTACAACCATGCGCTGCAGAACTGATACATGGATTCTGCACGGTGTAACTTCCACTTTGCTCTATCTATTGTCCTTCCGCCTAGCCTACCAACGCCGATTAATGTACCCCATCTACAACGTCCCAACTGCCGCCGTTGCCGTGAATCACTCTCAACTCTTCCTAGATGTGCTTGTCCAAATGTATTTTAAATGATGTTAAATGGGCATGCAATAGCCCATCTATAGTTTGTAATTAAACTACCATCTTTTGCAGCTCATTCTATATGTCTGCTACCCGCTGTGTGAATCCATACAGTTACCCCGCTCTGAGTGGATCCGCATAAGTGCCTTTTGTCCACGAGTTTGAACCGACAGCTTCAATATATGAGAAATGTAATCTGTTTGGATAGCATGCAGAACAAAGCTGTTTGCTGCACCTCGGTACATGCAACAATATTAAATCTAAAACTGAAGCTAAAACCTAAAGCGCCTGTCACCTTCAGTGTTTACAACAACACGAAACCAGCAGGATCTTTCATCGGTCATACAAGCATTGCTTCATCTGTCGTTCGAGCTGTGCACCTCGGCACAGTAGGCCATATTTTTGCAGGAATTCTTTGCTCTCTGTTTTCACAGAACTCGATTTCTCCAATTGCACTTGTCCTGTTCTTTGGAGAATAGAATGAGGCAATGTGACGATATTCAGCATTACATTCTATGTAATGAACCATTTTCTGCTTTCTGTATCTTCCTCGCTCCATCTACGGACTTTAACTGATTGTAGTTGATGGTGTATCTAAACTGAGCGGATAGCGTGCAAACCCACGCTTTTCACTGCACCTCGGAACATGTGATGATAATAGTCGTAGTCTAACCTCACCTAACCTAATGATCTGACATAAGTAACAACTATGATCAGAGCTGAATATTCGGACTAAGATGACTACTAACATTGTACATGTAACACAAACAGTGTTGATGTACAAGAGAAGGTACTGAATGGGGGTTAACCACAAATGAACTGTTGGACAAATGCGAAGACATGGTGAGGAGTCAGGAGGAAGATCACAGTAAAACACCTGATACCGTATCGAGGACCGTATTAATGACCGTGCATGTGCATTACTGAAGTAAAGATAATAGACAATAGGTGCAGGAGGAGGCCATTCGGCTCCTCGAGCCAGCACCGCCATTCAATGTGATCATGGCTGATCATTCTCAATCAGTACCCCGTTCCTGCATTCTCCCCATACCCCCTGACTCCGCTATCATTATGTGCTTTATCTAGCTCTCTCTTGAAAGCGTCCATAGAATTGGCCTCCACTACCTTCTGAGGGAGAGAATTCCACAGATTTACAACTCTCTGAGTGAAAAACGTTTTCCTCATCGCAATTCCAAATGGCCTACCCCTTATTCTTAAACTGTGGCCCATGGTTCTGGACTCCCCCAACATTGGGAACATGTTTCCTGCCTCCAGCGTGTCCAATCTCTTAATAATCTTATATGATCGGGGAGATGTCTGTGCAGACCGCGAGAAATTGCAGGGAGTTATAAATAATAATAATAATAATAAGCATTTATTTTATATAGCGCCTTATCGGGAGCTCAAAGCGCTTTACAAGAACAATCATAACATAAAAACAAACAGACAAACTATCCTAACGGAGAAGCGGCGAATAAACAGCGCCAGCGTCCTCTCACGTCAGGGTCCGGCAGTAGACAACAAAAAGCACAGGACACACAGATACAATTTTTTACACAAACAGCCATCACAGTGATTGCTCTAGGTACACCCTCACTGTGATGGAAGGCAAAGAAAAGTCTTATCTCCTCCTCATTCTTCTCCCGTGGTGCCACGAGGTGATCGAGGCTCCCAAATTTTTGAAGCCCCCATCGGGCGATGGAAAGTCCCAGGGCCGAGCCGAGCAGGCCGATGAAAGTCCTGAGCCCCCACCGGGCGATGGAAAGTGCCGCGGCCTAGCCACGCAGGGCGATGAAGGGCCTGCGAGCGGGTCGATCGTACCTCGCGCTTCGGGGCGGTCGAAGCTGCTACGGCTGGAGCTCCCAAAAACCGGTCGCCAGCCAGGGACCTGCGAACTCCCGATGTTGCGGTCTGCAGGGCCCACGGCCGAAGCCTCCGAGATGGTAAGGAGGCCAATGGAGGCCAATCCATCACACAGACCAGGCGTTCCACCATTGACTCCATCTACACATCACGTTGGCTCGAAAAGAAATCAGCCAACGTAATTAAAGACTTTTTATTTTTTTAAAAACATATTTAGCCCTCTTCCTCGGGGCGAGGCTCGGCCGCGGGGCCTTCCATCGCCCGGTACGGCTCGGCCGCGGGGCCTTTCATTGCCTGGTACGGCTCGGCCGCGGGACCTTCCATCGCCCGGTGCGGCCGCGGGACCTTCCATCGCCCGGTACGGCTCGGCTGCGGGACCTTCCATCTCCTTGCGGGGGCTGTGCGGGTCGGTCGCCTCGGTAGGGGTCGAGCTGTCTGTCCGTGAGAGGGGCTTGGGGGAAGAGAGAGGAAGTTTTTTTTGCCTTCCATCACAGTGAGGGGGTGTTTGGAGTCACTGTGATGGATGTTTGTGTTGTGTTTTTTGTTTTTTTGCTCTGTGACTGTTGGCAAATTAATTTCGTTCGGTAAAACGAATGACAATAAAGCTATTCTGTTCTGTTCTGTTCAAAGGGGAGAGAGATACAGAGAGGGAGAGGGCAGAGAGAGGGAAAGAGAAAGTAGAGAGGGCGAGAGAGAGAGGGGAGCGGGAGAGAGGGGAGAGAGAGGGGGGGGGGTTGTATAAAATATTAGTTTAGTTTAATTTATTATTGTAAATGTATTCCTAAAAGAGGAGGGGGAGAGAAAGAGGGGAGAGTGAGAGTGAAGGAAGGGGAGGGAGACAGAGTGGATAACAAATATTAGTTTAATTTATTGTTGATACTAAAACTCTCGTTTGTTTGTTTGTATGTTCGTGAACTACTTCCAAAACTGTACAGGATTGCGCGACAATATTAGGCCCACCTTGCTCACTGTTATCCCTTTGGTGCTAATGGAAGTAGTTTAATTGAAATTGATGTAATATTTTAAAAGTACTTCTCATGTTAAAGTTTAAATCTATCTACTAGGGATGGAGAGGGGAGGGACGGAGGGAGGGGAGGAGGAGGGTGAGAGGAGGAGGTGAGGGAGGGGGAGAGGGAGTGGGTGCTGCACCAATGCAGGAGAGGTTTGGGCACAACGGTTCCATTTGTTTGTTACATATTGGAGTGGGAGATACGGTATCAAATATTAGTTTACTTTATTCTTGCAAAATAATTATAATAAATCGGAGGGGCAGAGGGAGAGGGGGGGGGGGAAGAAAGGGGAGAGAACAAAACGCCCGTATCCTCCCCGTATCAACGAAACATCCCCACCACTCCCCCCCTCCTTTATCCAGAGTCCACATGATGGTCAACATCTACACTGGATTGGTGGTGGTGTTTTGGAACAGAGCGAGAGGGGGGGGGGGAGAGGGGAGGGGTACGTTTGAGAGAGGGGAAGACAGAGGGGAGAGAGTGAGATAGGGGAGGAAGAGAGGGGTGTGTGGGAGAGGGAAAGATGGGAGAGAGAGATGGGAGAGAGAGGGGGAGAGAGAGTATGAGAAAGAGAGGGGGAGAGGGCGGATCAAATATTAGTTTAATTTATTATTGTAAGTGTGTCATAAGGTGGGGGGGGGAGAAAGAGTGGGGAAAGAAGAGGGGAGAGAGAGAGAGGGCAGAGATGGGGAGTGAGATGAGAATGAGAGAGGGAGTGGAGGCGGGAGAGACGGGGAGAGAGTTGAGGGGGGAGAGACTCGGGGTAGAAAGAGATGCGAGAGAAAGAGGATGGGAGACAGGGGATAAGGAGGGAGAGAGAAGGGGAGAGCACAGAGAGCGAGATGGAGAAAGGGCAGAGAGAGAGGGGAAGCGAGGGGGGTGATAGTGAAGGAGAGAGAGACTGGGGAAATTGAAATATGGAGAGAGATGGGGGGAGAGAGGTGGGAAAGAGCGGTGGGGGGGAAGAGACTGGGAGAGAGAGATATGAGAGAGAGGAGAGGGCAGAGACAGAGAGAGGGGGGGGAGAGGGGAGGAAGAAAGGGAGAGGGAGAGGGAGAGAGGTCAGTGAGAGAGAAGGAAGAGAGGGCAGAAGAAAGAGAGGGCGAGAGAGGGCGGGAGAGTCGGAGGGAGAGAGGGGAGAGGAAGAGAGAGAGAACGGAAGAGGGGGAGAGGGGAATGGAGAGAGGGGTGAGGTGGTATCAAATATTAGTTTTGTTTAATTTTTTTGTAATTGTATTCTTGCAAAATGGAGGGGAGAGAGAGGAAGAGGGGAGAGAAAGAGAGGGGCGGGAGAGAGAGGGAGAGTGAAATAGAGAGTGAGGTTTCACAGAGTGGAGACAAAGAGAGAGACAGGGGAGAGAAAGCAAGGGCGAGAGAGTGGGGGCGAGAGAGACGGGTAGAGAAGGAGAGACAGATGGGTGAGTGGAGGAGTGAGATCGGAGAAAGGGGATAGAGAGCATGACAGAGAGGGGAGAGGGGGGATCAAATATTAGTGAAATTTATTATTGTAAGTGATTATATAAAGTGGTGGGGGAGAGAAAGAGGGTGGAGGTAGAGGGGGAGAGTGGGAGAGGGGAGGGGAGTTAGAGAGAGAGAGAGGAGAGAGGGGAGGGGAGAGGGCAGAGAAAGGGAGAGAGGACAGAGGGGGAGGGGAGAGACAGGGGAGTGAGAGAATGTGAGAGAGGGGAGAGAGAAGAGTGGAGGGGAGAGACTGGAGAGAGAGAGAGGGGGAGAGGGCAGAGAGGTGAGAGATCGAGGGAGGGCAGAGAGAGGGGAGAGAAAGAGGGGAGTGAGGGGCAAGAGGTTGTAGGGGAGAGGGACGGGAGAGAGAGACGGGGAGAGAGAAGTGAATGAGAAAGAGAAGGGAGAGAGGGGTGAGGTTGTATCAAATATCAATTTAGTTAAATTTTTAATTGTAAATGTATCCTTACAAAATGGAGGGGGGAGAGAATGAGAGGGGAAAAGAGTGATGGGAAGAAGGGGAGGGAGAGAGCGCAGTTAAAAAATATTAGTTTAATTTATTGTTGAATTTATTATAAAATGGAGTGGGAGAGGGTATCAAATATTAGTTCAATTTATTCTTGTACATTTATTATAATGAACTGGAGAGAGGGTGGAGAGAAAGGGGATTTATTATTTGGTTTAGAAACATAGAAACACAGAAATGTAGAAAATAGATGCCATTTGGCCCTTCGTGCCAGCACCAGCATTCATTGTGATCATGGCAGGTCATCCACAATCAGGAACCTGTGCCTGCTTCTCCCCATATTCCTTGATTCCGCTAACCCCAAGAGCTGTTTAATTTAGTTTAGTATATTTAGTCAAAAGGGACGAGAAGGAGATGGGGTGAGTGTGAGAGAGAGAGAGAAGGGGAGAGAGAGACGGGGTGGGATGTATCATATATTAGTTTAGATTCCGCGCTATATCTCTAAATTAATAAATGTGGTCGCTGGTCGGAACGGACTCGGTGGTCTGAAGGGTCTGTTTCCGTGCTGCATCTGAAATAAAGAGGAAAAAGTGAAACAGGTAGAGGAGGGCGAGTTTTCGGCCTGTTTCAAGATGGCCGACTTTTGCCTCCTGTTCCCAGCAGAGGACAACAAAAAGGCCGTTTACTCCCCGTAACCACGAAATATCACCATCCCCCCACCCCACCCCTTATCCAGAGGCCAGTCCCCATGATGGTCAACATCTACAAAGGATAGGTGGTGGTGTTTCAGGACAGAGCGAGGGGGAGAGAGACAGAGGAGGGAGA
The DNA here is from genome assembly GCF_053455715.1 of Rhinoraja longicauda. Taxonomy (NCBI): domain Eukaryota; kingdom Metazoa; phylum Chordata; class Chondrichthyes; order Rajiformes; family Arhynchobatidae; genus Rhinoraja; species Rhinoraja longicauda. The sequence goes on from NC_135991.1 coordinate 4,555,240, forward strand.
GAGAGATGGGGGGGGGGGGAGGGAGAGTGGGGAGAGAGAGTAGAGGGAGAGAGGGGAGAGAGAGGGATGTGGCTGAGGAAGAGTGGGGGTGAGAAATGGAGAGGGAGGGTTGAGAGAGCAGGGAGTGAAGGAGAGAGAGAAAGATAGGGGAGAGGAAGAGAGAGAGGGGGGAGTGAGACTGGGGCGAGAGAGATCGAGGGGGAGAGAAAGAGAGAGATGGGAGAGAAAGGTGGGAGAGAGAGATGGGAGAGGGAAAGGGGAGAGAGAGTGGAGAGGGTGGGAGAGAGAGAGTGGAGGCGGAGAGTGACTGGGGAGAGAGAGAGTGAAAGAGAGGGCAGAGAGAGAGAAAGAGGGCAGAGAGAGAGGGCAGAGGGAGAGAGAAAGGGGAGAGCGTGGGAGAGAAGGGGAGGGGGGATCAAATATTACTTTAGTTTAATTTATTATTGTAGGTGTATTATAAAGTGGAGAGAGAGAGAGAGAGAGAGAGAGAGAGAGAGAGAGAGAGAGAGAGAGAGAGAGAGAGAGAGAGAGAGAGAGAGAGAGAGAGAGGAGAGAGAGAGAGAGGAGGGAGAGAGAGAGACACACAGAGAG
>NC_135991.1:4556330-4599776 GCF_053455715.1 Rhinoraja longicauda
TCTCTCTCTCTCTCTCTCTCTCTCTCTCTCTCTCTCTCTTTATAATACACCTACAATAATAAATTAAACTAAAGTAATATTTGATCCCCCCTCCCCTTCTCTCCCGCGCTCTCCCCTTTCTCTCTCCCTCTGCCCTCTCTCTCTGCCCTCTTTCTCTCTCTCTGCCCTCTCTTTCACTCTCTCTCTCCCCCAGTCACTCTCCGCCTCCACTCTCTCTCTCCCCACCCTCTCCACTCTCTCTCCCCTTTCCCTCTCCCATCTCTCTCTCCCACCTTTCTCTCCCATCTCTCTCTTTCTCTCCCCCTCTATCTCTCTCGCCCCAGTCTCACTCCCCCCTCTCTCTCTTCCTCTCCCCTATCTTTCACTCTCTCCCTTCACTCCCTGCTCTCTCAACCCTCCCTCTCCCTTTCTCATCCCCACTCTTCCTCAGCCACATCCCTCTCTCTCCCCTCTCTCCCTCTACTCTCTCTCCCCACTCTCCCCCCCCCCCCATCTCTCTCTCCCTCCTCTGTCTCTCTCCCCCTCGCTCTGTGCTGAAACACCGCCACCTATCCTTTGTAGATGTTGACCATCATGGGGACTGGCCTCTGGATAAGGGGTGGGGGTGGGGGGATGGTGATATTTCGTGGTTACGGGGAGTAAACGGCCTTTTTGTTGTCCTCTGCTGGGAACAGGATGCAAAAGTCGGCCATCTTGAAACAGGCCGAAAACTCGCCCTCCTCTACCTGTTTCACTTTTTCCCTCTTTATTTCAGATGCAGCACGGAAACAGACCCTTCAGACCACCGAGTCCGTTCCGACCAGCGACCGTCCGTTCACACATTTATTAATTTAGAGATATAGCGCGGAAACTAAACTAATATATGATACATCCCACCCCGTCTCTCTCTCCCCTTCTCTCTCTCTCTCTCACACTCACCCCATCTCCCTCTCGTCCCTTTTGACTAAATATACTAAACTAAATTAAACAGCTCTTGGGGTTAGCGGAATCAAGGAATATGGGGAGAAGCAGGCACAGGTTCCTGATTGTGGATGACCTGCCATGATCACAATGAATGCTGGTGCTGGCACGAAGGGCCAAATGGCCTCCTCCTGCATCTATTTTCTACATTTCTGTGTTTCTATGTTTCTAAACCAAATAATAAATCCCCTTTCTCTCCACCCCTCTCTCCAATTCATTATAATAAATGTACAAGAATAAATTGAACTAATATTTGATACCCTCTCCCAATCCATTTTATAATAAATTCAACAATAAATTAAACTAATATTTTTTAACTGCGCTCTCTCCCTCCCCTTCTTCCCATCACTCTTTTCCCCTCTCATTCTCTCCCCCCTCCATTTTGTAAGGATACATTTACAATTAAAAATTTAACTAAATTGATATTTGATACAACCTCACCCCTCTCTCCCTTCTCTTTCTCATTCACTTCTCTCTCCCCCCGTCTCTCTCTCCCCGTCTCTCTCCCCTCCAACCTCTTGCCTCTCACTCCCCTCTTTCTCTCCCCCTCTCTCTGCCCTCCCTCGATCTCTCACCTCTCTGCCCTCTTTCCCCTCTCTCTCTCCCAGTCTCTCCCCTCCACTCTCTCTCTCCCCTCTCTCACATTCTCTCACTCCCCTGTCTCTCCCCCTCCCCCTCTGTCCTCTCCCCCTTTCTCTGCCCTCTCCCCTATCCTCTCTCTCCTCTCTCTCTCTCTAACTCCCCTCCCTCTCCCTCTCTCCCACTCTCCCTCCACCCTCTTTCTCTCCCCACCACTTTATATAATCACTTACAATAATAAATTTCACTAATATTTGATCCCCCCTCTCCCCTCTCTGTCATGCTCTCTATCCCCTTTCTCCGATCTCACTCCCCCACTCACCCATCTGCCTCTCCTTCTCTACCCGTCTCTCTCGCCCCCACTCTCTCGCCCTTGCTTTCTCTCCCCTATCTCTCTCTTTGTCTCCACTCTGTGAAACCTCACTCTCTATTTCACTCTCCCTCTCTCTCCCGCCCCTCTCTTTCTCTCCCCCTCTTCCTCTCTCTCCCCTCCATTTTGCAAGAATACATTTACAAAAAAATTAAACAAAACTAATATTTGATACCACCCTCACCCCTCTCTCCATTCCCCTCTCCCCCCTCTTCCGTTCTCTCTCTCTTCCTCTCCCCTCTCTCCCTCCGACTCTCCCGCCCTCTCTCGCCCTCTTTCTTTCTGCCCTCTCTTCCTTCTCTCTCACTGACCTCTCTCCCTCTCCCTCTCCCTTTCTTCCTCCCCTCTCGCCCCCTCTCTCTGTCTCTGCCCTCTCCTCTCTCTCATATCTCTCTCTCCCAGTCTCTTCCCCCCCCCCACGCTCTTTCCCACCTCTCTCCCCCTTCTCTCTCCATATTTCAATTTCCCCAGTCTCTCTCTCCTTCACTATCACCCCCCTCGCTTCCCCTCTCTCTCTGCCCTTTCTCCATCTCGCTCTCTGTGCTCTCCCCTTCTCTCTCCCTCCTTATCCCCTGTCTCCCATCCTCTTTCTCTCGCATCTCTTTCTACCCCGAGTCTCTCCCCCCTCAACTCTCTCCCCGTCTCTCCCGCCTCCACTCCCTCTCTCATTCACATCTCACTCCCCATCTCTGCCCTCTGTCTCTCTCCCCCTCTTTCTTTCCCCACTCTTTCTCCCCCCCCCCCACTTTATGACACACTTACAATAATAAATTAAACTAATATTTGATCCGCCCTCTCCCCCTCTCTTTCTCATACTCTCTCTCCCCCTCTCTCTCTCCCATCTCTCTCTCCCATCTTTCCCTCTCCCACACACCCCTCTCTTCCTCTCCTATCTCACTCTCTCCCCTCTGTCTTCCCCTCTCTCAAACGTACCTCTCCCCTCTCCCCCCCCCCCCCCTCGCTCTGTTCCAAAACACCACCACCAATCCAGTGTAGATGTTGACCATCATGTGGACTCTGGATAAAGGAGGGGGGGAGTGGTGGGGATGTTTCGTAGATACGGGGAGGATACGGGCGTTTTGTTCTCTCCCTTTCTTTCCCCCCCCCTCTCCCTCTCCCCCTCCAATTTATTATAATTATTTTGCAAGAATAAAGTAAACTAATATTTGATACCGTATCTTCCACTCCAATATGTAACAAACAAATGGAACCGTTGTGCCCAAACCTCTCCTGCATTGGTGCAGCACCCACTCCCTCTCCCCCTCCCTCACCTCCTCCTCTCACCCTCCTCCTCCCCTCCCTCCGTCCCTCCCCTCTCCATCCCTAGTAGATAGATTTAGACTTTAACATGAGAAGTACTTTTAAAATATTACATCAATTTCAATGAAACTACTTCCATTAGCACCAAAGGGATAACAGTGAGCAAGGTGGGCCTAATATTGTCGCGCAATCCTGTACAGTTTTGGAAGTAGTTCACGAACATACAAACAAACAAACGAGAGTTTTAGTATCAACAATAAATTAAACTAATATTTGTTATCCACTCTGTCTCCCTCCCCTTCCTTCACTCTCACTCTCCCCTCTTTCTCTCCCCCTCCTCTTTTAGGAATACATTTACAATAATAAATTAAATTAAACTAATATTTTATACAACCCCCCCCCCCTCTCTCTCCCCTCTCTCCCGCTCCCCTCTCTCTCTCGCCCTCTCTACTTTCTCTTTCCCTCTCTCTGCCCTCTCCCTCTCTGTATCTCTCTCCCCTTTGAACAGAACACCCCCTCACTGTGATGGAAGGCAAAAAAACTTCCTCTCTCTTCCCCCAAGCCCCTCTCACGGACAGACAGCTCGACCCCTACCGAGGCGACCGACCCGCACAGCCCCCGCAAGGAGATGGAAGGTCCCGCGGCCGAGCCGTACCGGGCGATGGAAGGTCCCGCGGCCGCACCAGGCGATGGAAGGTCCCGCGGCCGAGCCGTACCAGGCAATGAAAGGCCCCGCGGCCGAGCCGTACCGGGCGATGGAAGGCACCGCGGCCGAGCCTCGCCCCGAGGAAGAGGGCTAAAAAAATGTTTTAAAAAAAATAAAAAGTCTTTGATTACGTTGGCTGATTTCTTTTCGAGCCAACGTGATGTGTAGATGGAGTCAATGGTGGAACGCCTGGTCTGTGTGATGGATTGGCCTCCATTGGCCTCCTTACCATCTCGGAGGCTTCGGCCGTGGGCCCTGCAGACCGCAACATCGGGAGTTCGCAGGTCCCTGGCTGGCGACCGGTTTTTGGGAGCTCCAGCCGTAGTAGCTTCGACCGCCCCGAAGCGCGAGGTACGATCGACCCGCTCGCAGGCCCTTCATATAACATATAACAAACATATAACAACTACAGCATGGAAACAGGCCCGTCCGGCCCTACCAGTCCACGCCGACCATTCTCCCTGACCTAGTCTCATCTACCTGCACTCAGACCATAACCCTCCAATCCCCTCCTATCCATATACCTATCCAATTTACTCTTAAATAATAAAATCGAGCCAGCCTCCACCACTTCCACCGGAAGCCCATTCCATACAGCCACAACCCTCTGAGTAAAGAAGTTCCCCCTCATGTTACCCCTAAACCTTTGTCCCTCAATTCTGAAGCTATGTCCCCTTGTTGGAATCTTCCCCACTCTCAAAGGGAAAAGCCTACCCACGTCAACTCTGTCCGTCCCTCTCAAAATTTTAAAAACCTCTATCAAGTCCCCCCTCAACCTTCTACGCTCCAAAGAATAAAGGCCCAACCTGTTCAACCTCTCTCTGTAGCCTAAGTGCTGAAACCCAGGCAACATTCTAGTAAATCTCCTCTGTACCCTCTCCATTTTGTCGACATCCTTCCTATAATTTGGCGACCAGAACTGCACACCATACTCCAGATTCGGCCTCACCAATGCCCTGTACAATTTCAACATTACATCCCAACTTCTATACTCGATGCTCTGATTTATAAAGGCAAGCATACCAAACGCCTTCTTCACCACCCTATCCACATGAGATTCCACCTTCAGGGAACAATGCACAGTTATTCCCAGATCCCTCTGTTCCACTGCATTCCTCAATTCCCTACCATTTACCCTGTACGTCCTATTTTGATTTGTCCTACCAAAATGCAGCACCTCACACTTATCAGCATTAAACACCATCTGCCATCTTTCAGCCCACCCTTCCAAAAGGCCCAAGTCCCTCTGTAGACTTTGAAAATCTACCTCACTATCAACTACTCCACCTATCTTAGTATCATCTGCATATTTACTAATCCAATTTGCCACACCATCATCCAGATCATTAATGTAAATGACAAACAACAGTGGACCCAACACAGATCCTTGGGGCACTCCACTAAACACTGGCCTCCAACCTGACATACAATTGTCAACCGTTACCCTCTGGTATCTCCCATTCAGCCATTGTTGAATCCATCTTGCAACCTCACTATTAATACCCAACGATTTAACCTTCTTAATCAACCTTCCATGTGGAACCTTGTCAAATGCCTTACTGAAGTCCATATAGACAACATCCACAGCCTTGCCCTTATCAATTTCCCTGGTAACCTCTTCAAAAAATTCAAGAAGATTAGTCAAACATGACCTTCCAGGCACAAATCCATGTTGACTGTTTCTAATCAGGCCTTGATTATCCAAATAATTATATATATTGTCCCTAAGTATCTTTTCCATTAATTTTCCCACCACAGACGTCAAACTAATAGGTCTATAATTGCTAGGTTTACTTTTAGAACCTTTTTTAAACAAAGGCACAACATGCGCAATGCGCCAATCTTCCGGCACCATCCCTGTTTCTAATGACGTTTGAAATATTTCCGTCATAGCCCCTGCTATTTCTGCACTAACTTCCCTCAATGTCCTAGGGAATATCTTATCAGGACCTGGAGACTTATCCACTTTTATATTCTTCAAAAGTGTCCGTACCTCCTCTTCTTTAATCCTCCTAATTTCCATCACTACTCTACTTGTTTCGCTTACCTCACATAATTCAATATCCTTCTCCACGGTAAATACCGAAGAAAAGAAATTGTTTAATATCTCCCCCATTTCTTCCGGCTCAGCACATAGCTGTCCACTCTGACTCTCTAATGGACCAATTTTATCCCTCACTATCCTTTTGCTATTGACATATCTGTAGAACCCCTTGGGGTTTACTTTTACATTACTTGCCAAAGCAGCCTCATATCTTTTTTTCGCTTTTCTAATTTGCTTTTTAAGATTCCTTTTACATTCTTTATATTCCTCAAGAACCTCATTTACTCCCTGCCGCTTATATTTATTGTATATCTCCCTCTTTTTCCGAACCAAGTGTCCAATTTCCCTGGAAAACCACGGCTCTTTCAAATTATTATTCTTTCCTTTCCACCGAACAGGGACATAAAGACTCTGTACTCTCAAAATTTCACCTTTAAATATCCTCCATTTCTCTATTATATCCTTTTCATAAAACAACAATTTCCATTTCACTCCTTTTAAATCCTTTCTCATCTCCTCAAAATTAGCCTTTCTCCAATCCAAAATCTCAACCCTTGGTCCAGATTTGACCTTCTCCATAATGATATTGAAACTAATGGCATTATGATCACTAGACCCAAAGTGCTCCTCAACACATACCTCCGTCACCTGACCCATCTCATTTCCTAACAGGAGGTCCAACACTGCCCCTTCTCTGGTAGGCACCTCTACGTATTGCTGCAAAAAACTATCCTGCACACATTTTACAAACTCCAAACCATCCAGCCCTTTAACAGAATGTGATTCCCAGTCTATATATGGAAAATTGAAATCACCCACAATCACCACTCTGTGCTTACTACTAATATCTGCTATCTCCTTACATATTTGCTCTTCCAATTCTCGTTCCCTATTTGGCGGTCTATAATACACCCCTATAAGTGTTGCTAAACCTTTCTCATTTCTGAGTTCCACCCAAACAGCCTCCTTAATCGAGCCTTCATCGCCCTGCGTGGCTAGGCCGCGGCACTTTCCATCGCCCGGTGGGGGCTCAGGACTTTCATCGGCCTGCTCGGCTCGGCCCTGGGACTTTCCATCGCCCGGTGGGGGCTTCAAAAATTTGGGAGCCTCGATCGCCTCGTGGCACCACGGGAGAAGAATGAGGAGGAGATAAGACTTTTCTTTGCCTTCCATCACAGTGAGGGTGTACCTAGAGCAATCACTGTGATGGCTGTTTGTGTAAAAAATTGTATCTGTGTGTCCTGTGCTTTTTGTTGTCTACTGCCGGACCCTGACGTGAGAGGACGCTGGCGCTGTTTATTCGCCGCTTCTCCGTTAGGATAGTTTGTCTGTTTGTTTTTATGTTATGATTGTTCTTGTAAAGCGCTTTGAGCTCCCGATAAGGCGCTATATAAAATAAATGCTTATTATTATTATTATTATTTATAACTCCCTGCAATTTCTCGCGGTCTGGACAGACATCTCCCCGATCATATAAGATTATTAAGAGATTGGACACGCTGGAGGCAGGAAACATGTTCCCAATGTTGGGGGAGTCCAGAACCATGGGCCACAGTTTAAGAATAAGGGGTAGGCCATTTGGAATGGCGATGAGGAAAACGTTTTTCACTCAGAGAGTTGTGAATCTGTGGAATTCTCTCCCTCAGAAGGTAGTGGAGGCCAATTCTATGGACGCTTTCAAGAGAGAGCTAGATAAAGCACATAATGATAGCGGAGTCAGGGGGTATGGAGAGAATGCAGGAACGGGGTACTGATTGAGAATGATCAGCCATGATCACATTGAATGGCGGTGCTGGCTCGAGGAGCTGAATGGCCTCCTCCTGCACCTATTGTCTATTATCTTTACTCCAGTAATGCACATGCACGGTCATTAATACGGTCCGCGATACGGTATCAGGTGTTTTACTGTGATCTTCCTCCTGACTCCTCACCATGTCTTCGCATTTGTCCAACAGTTCATTTGTGGTTAACCCCCATTCAGTACCTTCTCTTGTACATCAACACTGTTTGTGTTACATGTACAATGTTAGTAGTCATCTTAGTCCGAATATTCAGCTCTGATCATAGTTGTTACTTATGTCAGATCATAAGGTTAGGTGAGGTTAGACGACGACTATTATCATCACATGTTCCGAGGTGCAGTGAAAAGCGTGGGTTTGCACGCTATCCGCTCAGTTTAGATACACCATCAACTACAATCAGTTAAAGTCCGTAGATGGAGCGAAGAAGATACAAAAAGCAGAAAATGGTTCATTACATAGAATGTAATGCTGAATATCGTCACATTGCCTCATTCTATTCTCCAAAGAACATGACAAGTGCAATTGGAGAAATCGAGTTCTGTGAAAACAGAGAGCAAAGAATTCCTGCAAAAATATGGCCTACTGTGCCGAGGTGCACAGCTCGAACGACGGATGAAGCAATGCTTGTATGACCGATGAAAGATCCTGCTGGTTTTGTGTTGTTGTAAACACTGAAGGTGACAGGCGCTTTAGGTTTTAGCTTCAGTTTTAGATTTAATATTGTTGCATGTACCGAGGTGCAGCAAACAGCTTTGTTCTGCATGCTATCCAAACAGATTACATTTCTCATATATTGAAGCTGTCGGTTCAAACTCGTGGACAAAAGGCACTTGTTTATGCGGATCCACTCAGAGCGGGGTAACTGTATGGATTCACACAGCGGGTAGCAGACATATAGAATGAGCTGCAAAAGGTGGTAGTTGAAATACAAACTGTAGATGGGCTATTGCATGCCCACTTAACATCATTTAAAATACATTTGGACAAGCACATCTAGGAAGAGTTGAGAGTGATTCACGGCAACGGCGGCAGTTGGGACGTTGTAGATGGGGTACATTAATCGGCGTTGGCAGGCTGGGCGGAAGGACAATAGATAGAGCAAAGTGGAAGTTACAGCGTGCAGAATCCATGTATCAGTTCTGCAGCGCATGGTTGTACATCTGTACCCCAGACGAAGTTCAATGTCCATGATGGGGTAGAGGGAATTGAATTAGTATCCTAGCCTACGGAAGGACCGTTCATAAGCCCAATAACGGAGGAAATGAACCTATTCGTAAGTCTGGTGATGCGCGCTTTCAAGCTTCCCTCTCATTTGCCGGATTGGAGTTGGGGAAAGAAGAACTGAGCGGGGTTGGCCACGTCTTTGATTATGTTGGGTGCTTGGGTAATGTTATGCAGCGTGGAATGTAGATGGATAATATGATTGGTCTGGGGTCTCTAATAGACTGGGCTATATTTACAATCCTCTGCAATTTTCGCGGTCCTGGCAGAGTTATTCCCAAACCAATCTGCCATGAAATGTGACAATATTCTTGTAGAAACATTGAAAATAGGTGCAGGAGGAGGACATTTGGCCCTTCGATCCAGCACCGCCTTTCATTGTGATCATGGCTCATCATACAAAAGCAGTAACCTGTGCCTGCCCTCTCCCCATATCCCTTGATTCCACTAGCCCCTCGAGCATTATCTAACTCTCTTTCAAATTCATCAAAGTGAATTGACCACCACTGCCTTCTTTGGCAGAGAAATCCATAAATTCACAACTCTCTGAGTGAATAAGTTTCTTTTCACCTCAGTTTTGTTTTCGTTTGTGTGCCTTCTAAGGTGTCGCTTCAATGTGATTGCTCCGCGTCAGAGTGGGAAGATTTAAAAGAAACTGAAGGAAGGAATTTACACTCCAACGGTGATGGGTACATGGGACTAGCAGTCGAAGGAGGTAGTTGTGAAGTGTTCTACAGCCAGAGCGTTTGGAAATACAGATGCCAATGAGACAGTAGCAATAAATAATTCAGTCTGAAGAAGGGTCTCGACCCGAAACGTCACCCATTTCTTCTCTCCCGAGATGCTGCCTGACCTGCTGAGTTACTCCAGCATTTTGTGAATAAATCGATTTGTACCAGCATCTGCAGTTATTTTCTTATAATAATTAGGTAGCTGTTGTGCAATAAATGTTGAGCAGGAACTGATTCTGCAACAATGTCCAGGTGCGCCGACGAGCAGCACCGATGTTTGGCGTTGCTTTTGGTTTGAATATTGATACCACACTACATGTTGTTAGTCAATATCGGAGTTTTGATGAGATCAAAAAACTTCTGACATAACATATATTCCTTCTCTCCGCGGATGTCTTCTGTCATCTGAGTATATCCTGACCTCCTCTTGTATTTCAGATGCCGGAGAATTACTACGGGCCGCAACCCGGTATCAGCGTGTATTTTGTTTTCTTGTTCCCGTCCCCACACTTCACCTTCTCCTCGCCATTGCCCAACAATCCATTTCTGGTTAATAGCCACTCATCACCTACTCTTTTATATCAACACCGCCTGTGTCTCGTATACAATCTTAGTCAGCATCGTAGTACGACCATTCTCGCTCTGATCAGAGTTGTTATTTATTTCAGTTCATTTAGTCAGGGTAGGTCTATTATTACCACATGTAACGAGGTGCAGTGCAAAGCTTTGTTTTATATGCTTTTCACTCAGTTCAAAGATTCCACACACAAAAACAATCTGTGTAAAGACAAGTGCAATAGATCGGGTTGAGGGGAAGATACAGAATGAAGAATATAGTTCATGACACAGAATATCTTTCTGCATGTAGTTTTATAGTTTCCACCAAACACAGACTTGTCCAGGTATTTGGAATAACTAACAATCTTTTCTCAAGCCACCTTGCATAATTCCAGTCCACCTTTCTTCTGGGAGCTGCATCTTTGCATTTGGTGAACGAGAGATCGGTAGGAACACCAATCCTTTTTTGAACCCGATGTAAAATTCGTATTAAACTGTGCCGATGTGCATAGGTAAAATGATTAATGATACAATGCTTCTATTAACTATGAAGCCTCCTTGGTTTGTAAATGTGTAAACAATTAAGTTGAAAGGTGGATTGAGATTTAGGCTTCAGGTTCACGTTCATTATTGTCACGTGTGTCGAGGCGCATGAATAACGTTGTTTTACATGCGATCTAAACGGATATACAGATGTTATCAGTTCAAACTCAAGAACAATAGATAAAGCAAAGGGAAGATACAGAATGCAGAACATAGTTCGCAGTATGGTGGCGCATCTGTTCCATAGAAAAATATCCGCCATGGAGTAGGGATGACAGACCGTACTATCCGTACGTACGTACTATCGTGAAGGTGACAGGGTAGATCATCTGATCAACTGTTGGTCCTTTGAAAGCCACTTTTTTTTCGAGGGACAAATCAGGACTTCAATCTCTGCACCGAGTTGAAGATCCGCATCGCGCTCTTTAAATGAGACAACGTCAAAGCACAATAGCCTACGAAGCATGTGCTGGTAAATGGGACATTAATTGGAAATTGTAGACAAGGATAGTTGCTGGGCTGTTTCTCTGCCGTGTGACTCGTGGCTCTCGGTCCAGTCAATATACGTGTTTTCCATTTGTGGTATCACCGTTGTTAGTTAAAGCAGGGCTTCGATCATAATTATCGTTATGGCCAGAGCTCTAGGTGGAGTTAAGTTCTATATTCATTGGATGGCAGGAGACCGGGGGGGGGGGTAATCTTACAAAGGTGTATAAATCGTGAGGGGAATAAATAGTGTGGATGCACCGCCATTTACCCAGAATGGAGAAGCAAATAACAGAGGTCAGAAGGTTAAGAGAGGCAAGATTTACAAGGAACTGGAAGGAAAGACCTTTACACTCAGATGGTGATGGGTATAAAGGACGAGCTTTCAGTAACGGTACTTGAGACATGTTGAAGATGGTGCATTTATACAGCCACAACATTTGGAATATAGCTACCAAATCGACTTTAGCAATAAGTAAACATGATCGGCTATTTCTATTTCTATTGTTCGGCTTGAACTGATTTTGTAGCAATGATTTTGTGCGATGGCGATGTAATTTACACTCTAACTCGGGTGCGCTTGAGTTGTGCGAAATATAATAATAATAATAATATATTTATTTTATATAGCGCCTTAACACATGCACAAAGCGCTTTACAAATACAATTAACATAGAAACAAACAGACAAACAGACAAACTATCCTGACGGGAAAGCGGCGAATAATCAACGCCAGCGTCCTCTCACGTCAGGGTCCGGCAGTAGACATTAAAGAACACAAGACACACAGATACAATTTTTTACACAAAACAGCCATCACAGTGATTGCTCTAGGCATACCCTCACTGTGATGGAAGGCAAAGTCTTATCTCCTCCTCGTTCTTCTCCCGTGGCGCCACGAGGCGATCGAGGCTCCTTGAAGCCCCCACCGGGTGATGGAAAGTCCCAGGGTCGAGCCGAGCAGGCCGATGAAAGTCCTGAGCCCCCACCGGGCGATGGAAAATGCCGCGGCCGAGCCACGCAGGGCGATGAGAGTCCTGAGCCCCCACCGGGCGATGCAAAGTGCTGCGGCCGGGCCACGCAGGGCGATGAAGGGCCTGCGGGCGGGTTGATCGTGCCTCGTGCTTCGGGGCGGTCGAAGCTGCTGCGGCTGGAGCTCCCAAAAGCCGGTCGCCAGCCAGGGACCTGCGAGCTCCCGATGTTGCGGTCTGCAGGGCCCACGGCCGAAGCCTCCGAGATAGTAAGTCCAGGCCCTGCGACCGGAGTCTTCAAGGTCGATCCCAGCTGGAGGCCGCCGACTCCACGATGTTAGGCCGTTGCGCGAACGGAGATACGACACGGTAAAGGTCGCATCTCCGTTGAGGAGGAGATTTAAAAAAAGGTTTCCCCCAACCCCCCCCCCCCCCCCCCCCACCACCCCCCTACATACACAGAATTAAAAATAAAACAAAACGTACATTTAACATCAACAATGACAAAAAAACACCAAAAAAAACGGAGAGACTGCCGGTGAGCCGCAGCTGCAGAACACAGCCACGCCCCTATGCATTTGTTTTGGACTATCAGTTCTTTTATTAGGTCACTCACTTCGGACATTCGATACGTTTTCCTCACTCCACGGGTGTCATCTGAGTCTTCTGCGTTTATCTTGCTTCACACTTGTATTTCAGAATCCCGGCAATTATTACGGTCCAGGTGATCTGGGAATGAGTGTAGGGCTAGGGCGATGGCATCGTCCGTGGACCTGTTGTGACGGTAGGCGAACTGCAGTTGGTCAAGGCCGCTGGGTAGACTGGATATAATGCGTTCCATTACAAGACTCCCAAAACATTTCATGATGGTGGATGTCAAGGCTACTGTTCGGTGGTCGTTTAAACTTGAGGTCTTGCCTTTCCTCGACACTGGAATGATGGTGGTCTTCAAGAAGCAGCTGGGTGCCTGATAACGGAGTAGGCAGAGAACAAAGATGTCTACCAATACAGGTGCTAGCTTTTCCGCGGAGCTACTAAGGCCACGGCCAGGAACTCCGTCTGAGCCTGTTGCTTTTCGTGGATTTACCCACAGGAAGGCCGCTCTAACCTCTGCAACTGTCACCCTGGGGAGAGCCACACTAGAGTCTGAAGAGCCAGAAGTCACCATACAAAGTATTCAGTTCATCAGGTGGGTTTGCACTATCACCAATGATATTGGCTAAACATTCTTTGCATCCATTTATCTGAATCAGACCGTGCCACATTCTCCGTGTGACCCAGAGATTGTACTGGGACGCAACTTTCAACCGGTATTGCCTCTTGGCATCCTTGATGGCTTTGCGGAGACCACAGCGTGGCTTCTTGGATCGCTTGGGATCGTTTGACTTGTGTGCATCGGACCTGTGAATGTACATCCATGGTTTCCGATTGGGGAACACTCGGATTGACTTCGGCGGTACACAGTCTTCCACTCACTTGTTGATCAAGCCAGTCACGGCAGAGACGCACTAATTCAGGTTAGCTGCAGAATCCGTGACTGCTGACTTAAAGCAGTCGCGTAAGATGCCATCCGCGTCCGTTGTCTATCTTTTTACAACTCTCTGTATCAGATTCTCCTGCTTCAATTGTTGCTGCTTGTTGGCAGGGAGCAGATGCAGAGCTCGGTGGTCAGATTTCCCTGAAATGTATCCGAAGGACAGGGCGACAGGGAACAATCCCTACAGGATGGATGATGCGAGCCTGGACGTGGGAACACATAGAATGCACTGAAGGGACACAGTGGAACACGTCAATGCTGAGTAATGTTCCGTGCTCCAGTTTGCTCATTGTATTGTTTATTTACCTGGGTGGATGGACGTATGTTCCTGTGTGTATCTTCTTACACACCACGGTAATTCTTTGATGGAGACCATCAGGAGTCCACATAGTGCCAGGAACACCAGCAGACAGAGACGGGAAAACACGGAGAGATAGAGACATGAATAGTAGGAACATTCACGGAAACAGGCAGGACCCTCCCCTAATTCTACATCGGTTTGCCTTCTCCTGGTTTCCCATTTGCGGGAACACTCCCCTATTTCCACATTTACAGTTTCCCTCCGCTAACTTCATATTTGTTGTTTATCCACCCGCCATACTTCAATAACGGTGCACCCGCAAATCCCCATTTGTGGTGCCCTCCCCTAATTGAACATTTACCGGTGCTCTCCCATAATCACCATATATAAGGGCCTTCTCCTAAATGACCATTTAATGTGATGCCCCACAATTGACCAAGCCCTTAATTTGAGTAGTTGAGTGTATAATCCCAGTACCGTCGATAAAATGCACAGAAAATAGAAAAAAAACAAGTGAGAAGACGTGTGGTCGGTTGGAAGAATGGCGCGTGTTACACCGTGGAAGTATGATGCAAGTGTGATCATGTGTCCGCGGTTAAGGATGCGGGATAGGGGATTCAATTGTAAGGGGAATAGATAGGCGTTTCTCCGTCGCAAACGAGACTCCAGGATGGTATGTCGCCTCCCTGGTGCAAGGGTCAGGGATATCTCTGAGCGGCTGCAGGATATTCTGAAGGGGGAGGGTGAGCAGCCAGTTGTCGTGGTGCACGTTGGCACCAACGATTTAGGTAAAAAACGGGATGAGGTCCTACAAGGTGAATTTAGAGAGCTAGGAGATAAACTAAAAAGTAGGACCTCAAAGGTAATAATCTCTGGATTACTACCAGTGCCACGTGCTAGTCAGAGTAGGAATATGAGGATATTTTATATGAATACGTGGCTTGAAAATGGTGCAAGGGGGAGGGATTCATATTTTTAGGACATTGGAACCAGTTCTGGGAGAGGTGGGACCAGTACAAACAGGACGGTCTGCACCTGAGCTGGAATGGAACCAATGTCCTAGGGGGAGTGTTTGCTAGTGCTGTCGGGAAGGATTTAAACTAATGTGGCAGGGGGATGGGAGCTGGAGCAGAGAGACTGAGGGGTGTAAAATGAGGGTAGAAGCAACAGGTAGCAAGGTGAAAAGTAAAAGTGGCAGGCAGATAAATCCAGGGCACAAATCAAAAAGGGTCACTTTTCAACATAATCGTACAAGGGGTAAGAGAGTTGTAAAAACAAGCCTGAAGGCTTTGTGTCTCAATGCAAGGAGTATACGTAATAAGGTGGATGAATTAAATGTGGAGATAGTTATTAATGATTATGATATAGTTGGGATTACGGAGATATGGCTCCAGGGTGACCAAGGCTGGGAGCTCAACATCCAGGGATATTCTATATTCAGGCGGGATAGACAGAAAGGAAAAGGAGGTGGGGTAGCGTTACTGGTTAGAGAGGAGATTAACGCAGTGGAAAGGAAGGACATTAGCTTGGAGGAAGTAGAATCGATATGGGTAGAGCCACGAAACACTAAGGGGCAGAAAACGCTAGTGGGAGTTGTGTACAGGCCACCTAACAGCAGTAGGGAGTTTGGGGATAGCATCAAGCAGGAAATTAGAAATGCATGCACTAAAGGCGCAGCAGTTATAATGGGTGACTTCAATCTACATATAGATTGGGTGAACCAAACTGGCAGGGGTGCTGAGGAAGAGGATTTCTTGGAATGTTTGAGAGATGGTTTTCTAAACCAACATGTCGAGGATCCAACGAGAGAACTGGCCATTCTAGACTGGGTATTGAGTAATGAGGAAGGGTTAGTTAGCAGTCTTGTTGTGCGAGGCCCCTTGGGCAAGAGTGGTCATAATATGGTAGAGTTCTTCATTAGGATGGAGAATGACAAAGTCGATACAGAAACAAGTGTTCTGAACTTAAAGAAAGGTAACTTTGAGGGTATGAGGCGTGAATTGTCCAAGATAGACTGGCGATTGATGCTGAAAGGGTTGACGGTGGACATGCAATGGAAGGCATTTAAAGGTCGCATGGATGAACTACAACAAGTGTTCATCCCAGTTTGGCAAAATAACAAACCAGGAAAGGTAGTGCATCCGTGGCTAACAAGGGAAATCAAGGATAGTATTAAAACAAAAGATCAAGCATACAGATTAGCCAGAAAAGGTAGCATACCAGAGGACTGGGAGAAATTCAGAGTCCAGCAGAGGAGGACAAAGGGCTTAATTAGGAAAGGGAAAATAGATTATGAGGGGAAACTGGCAAGGAACATAAAAGCAGACTGCAAAAGCTTTTATAGATATGTCAAGAGAAAAAGATTAGTTAAGGCAAATGTAGGTCCCTTGCAGTCGGAAACAGGTGAATTGAGCATAGGGAACAAGGAGATGGCAGACCAATTGAACAAATACTTTTGTTCTGTCTTCACTAAGGAAGACATAAACCGTCTGCCGGAAATAGCGGAGGACCGGGGGTCTAATGAGATGGAGGAACTGAGGGAAATCCAGGATAGTCGGGAAGTGGTGTTAGGTAAATTAAATGGATTAAAGGCAGATAAATCCCCAGGGCAAGATAGGCTGCATCCCAGAGTGCTTAAGGAAGTAGCCTCAGAAATAGTGGATGCATTAGTGATAATTTTTCAAAACTCTTTAGATTCTGGAGTAGTTCCTGAGGACTCGAGGGTAGCTAATGTAACCCCACTTTTTAAAAAGGGAGGGAGAGAGAAAACGGGGAATTATAGACCAGTTAGCCCAACATCGGTAGTGTGGAAAATGCTAGAGTCAGTTATTAAAGATGTGATAGCATTACATTTGGAAAGTGGTGAAATCATCGGACAAAGTCAGCATGGATTTACCAAAGGCAAATCATGTCTGACGAATCTTATAGAATTTTTCGAGGATATAACTAGTAGAGTGGATAAGGGAGAACCAGTCGATGTGTTATATCTGGACTTTCAGAAGGCCTTCGACAAGGTCCCACATAGGAGATTGGTGTACAAACTTAAAGCACACGGTATTGAGGGTTCAGTGTTGAGGTGGATAGAAAATTGGTTGGCGGACAGGAAGCAAAGAGTAGGAATAAACGGGTCCTTTTCGGAATGGCAGGCAGTGACTAGTGGGGTACCACAAGGCTCAGTGCTGGGACCCCAGTTATTTACAGTGTATATTAATGATTTGGACGAGGGAATTGAATGCAACATCTCTAAGTTTGCGGATGACACGAAGCTGGGTGGCAGTGTTAGCTGCGAGGAGGATGCTAGGAGGCTGCAGAGTTACTTGGATAGATTAGGCGAGTGGGCAAATGCATGGCAGATGCAATATAATGTGGATAAATGTGAGGTTATCCACTTTGGCGGCAAGAACAGGAAAGCAGAGTATTACCTGAATGGTGACCGATTGGGAGAAGGGGAGATGCAACGTGACCTGGGTGTCATGGTGCACCAGTCATTGAAAGCAAGCATGCAGGTGCAGCAGGCAATGAAGAAAGCGAATGGTATGTTGGCATTCATAGCAAGAGGATTTGAGGTAGGAGCAGGGAGGTTCTGCTGCAGTTGTACAGGGCCTTGGTGAGACCGCACCTGGAGTATTGTGTGCAGTTTTGGTCTCCTAACTTGAGGAAAGACGTTCTTGCCTTAGAGGGAGTACAGAGAAGGTTCACCAGATTGATCCCTGAGATGGCGGGACTTACATATGAGGAAAGATTGGATAGACTGGGCTTGTACTCGCTGGAATTTAGAAGACTGAGGGGGGATCTTATAGAAACATATAAAATTCTTAAGGGGTTGGAGAGGCTAGATGTGGGAAGATTGTTCCCGATGTTGGGGGAGTCCAGAACCAGCGGTCACAGCTTAAGGATAAGGGGGAAGTCTTTTGGGACCGAGATGAGAAAACATTTCTTCACACAGAGAGTGGTGAGTCTGTGGAATTCTCTGCCACAGAAGGTAGTTGAGGCCAGTTCATTGGCTATATTTAAGAGGGAGTTAGATGTGGCCCTTTTTGCTAAAGGGATCGGGGGTATGGAGAGAAGGCAGGTACAGGCTACTGAGCTGAATGATCAGCCATGATCATATTGAATGGCGGTGCAGGCTCGAAGGGCCGAATGGCCTACTCCTGCACCTATTTGCTATGTTTCTATGTTTCTATGTTTCTAAGAAGCAATATCGAACTCAGGTTCGTGCTACATGTTACAAGCGTGTGAAGATCTCAAGATAGTTTATCGAAATCTCGCAAATAGACTGCCGTGAATGGATCTGTAAAATGCACATTTTATATTTTACAACCAGAATGCAGAAACTTACCAGTATATCAACGAAACTTTCAGCCAATTAATTCATCTAAATGAAACTGCTTCCAACAGCTTTGCTAAGATCTTGACGTCTTCAGGTGAAGCTGCTACAGCGGTAGCATTCGGCTGCAGTTAAGGGAGAGAGCTCCAATGACAATGAAAGACGTGACAACCCAGAGCCCCTGAAAAATACATTTTCCATATAACGTTCATTTCGTGGTTTAGTTGTGATTTATTGATTTCTGTCGTTTGAAAAAAGCACGTCCCTGCTCAACATTTATATTCTGTTCGGCACCATGGAGTTAAAGAATGTAAATACAAGGAACAGGAGATGCTGGTTTACATTGAACACACAGCAGGTCACGCGAGATTCATGGAATCTAGAAACCGAATTAACCATTCCACATGAACGTAAACTTTATGACTGCAGGTCCGTGACTATGGACATACACAGCGGTGGAACAATTGCTGTCTGTTACCTATACCAACGAATTGATTCAGATGGTGCAAGGTATGATTACTAACTGTACAAATAAAAATTAAGGCAGATGGGATGGTAGATTGCCAAGATGCATATTAAGAATGACGTTGGGATTTTGATCAGCTGGGAAAGTGGGCGGTGGAATAGAGTGCGGCATTTAGTTTGGATATCTGTGATTGGCTTTATTGATGTAAGTCAGGCCAGGTCCATCCCAGTGATCGGTTCGACGCTGCGGAGCGCTGTAGAACAGGTCGATCGATCACTGTCACAGATCACTGGATTTTGAGTCCCCGGTGGATACGATGGTAGTGATAGTTTGGCACGATGTCTTTCATTTGTTACGGTATTAAGTGCAGATGTTGGGACGTTATATCACAGTTTACAAGACGTTGGTGAGGCCGCGCTTGTTTGCAGTTCCCTTGCCGTCCACTTGATGTCGCCATTATTCAAAAGCTCCAAATTGCATAATCCTCAGGATTTTATTCCCCAGATATGGTTCTGTGCTTCATTGGCTCAGAAGCCAAAATCAGGACATCGAACAGCTCGCTTCAATTAATACTAAATATTATATATTTGTTTAAAGTATTTTTCAACCAGGCCAGGTGGGTTCTAAATTATGCCCCACCGCGGACAGTCCTGAAAACAATAACAGGCTGACTGCCTACATAGTCTCTGAGACTCTTACAGTCAAACAATGACGATGCTATTTATAGAGTTATAGTCAAACAGCACGAACAAAGACATTTTGGAACCGGACGCCGAGGCCAAGCAATATGTCCAAATAATTTAGTCCAACTTCCCCACGTTTTTTCCATGGTCCACCATCCATTTTTATCCACCTATTCTTTCAAACGTCTCTTGTACATTCTAATCGAAGCACATCTCTTCAGCTTCATCTGGCACCCAGTTCCACCGACCCACAACTTCCTGTGTAACCGAGTTGCCTCTCAGGTCTCTTCTGACGCCATGGTCTCTCCATTGAAAACTATGTTATCCAGCTCTCGATTCCACACCCTCGAAAAATGACAGCACCGTCTACCTTTCCTATGCCCCTAATGATGATATATACTTCCGTAATGTCATCGGTCAACCATCTACTCTCCGTGGAAAACCTACCAAGTTGTCCGGCCGCTCTTTAAGTCTAAAGCCCTCACTTCCAGGCAACAACGTGTGATTTTTCCCCCTACGTTCTCAGTTGAATGTATTCCTTCCAATAGCTCGAAGACCAGAACTGCGCTCAGTGCTGGTCGTTTGGTCCCACGGATGCTACGTATAATTCAGGCGACCACCTGGAATACTAAGTGCCGTACCTCTTACCTACGGGGCCATTTCATCTCTATCAAAGCGTCTACGATCACATAACACACAAACCCATACGTAAGGTGCCAGTGGACGGATTATACTCGGTCATGAACTACCTTTAAGGACTAAACTCTGATGCCCTGCTTATTATCTGCGGTGACATCAATCAATCCAACTTCAGGGGTGCAATGGTATCTAAACTCAGTAAGCCTATTGTCTCACGCTGGGCATCCGCTCGCTGGGTTACACCACCATCTAGAATGCCTAGCGTTCCAGAGCTACAACCTTGCTTTCATTGACAGCATGCAGAAGAAAATGTTTATGGCAAATGGAAGTGGAAGAATGGGGTCCCACAATCCTGTGTAGGTCTACAGGACGACGGTGGAGAGAGTCAAAATCTTCAAATTATTGGACGTGCATACCTCTGAAAATCTTTCCCGGACCCGGCACATTAATGCAATGATAAAGAAAGCTCATCGACGTCTCTACGTTCTGAACAGATTGAGGAAGTTCGGTCTGTCAATACTCTTGGATGTCTACACTTCTGCAGTGGAGAGCATATTGCCCGGTTGTATCACGGTCTGATTCGACAACTTGAAGGCCCAAGAGCGAGGAAGACTGCAAAAAGTAAGTACTAGCCAGTGGGTATATCAAGGGATATAAGAAAATAACTGCAGATGCTGGTACAAATCGATTTATTCACAAAATGCTGGAGTAACTCAGCAGGTCAGGCAGCATCTCGGGAGAGAAGGAATGGGTGACGTTTCGGGTCGAGACCCTTCTTCAGACTGATGTCGGGGGTGGGACAAAGGAAGGATATAGGTGGAGACAGGAAGATAGAGGGAGATCTGGGAAGGAGGAGGGGAAGGGAGGGACAGAGGAGCTATCTGAAGTTGGAGAAGTCGACGTTCATACCACCGGGCCGCAAACTGCCCAGGCGAAATATGAGGTGCTGCTCCTCCAATTTCCGGCGGGCCTCACTATGGCACTGGAGGAGGCCCATGACAGAGAGGTCAGACTGGGAATGGGAGGGGGAGTTGAAGTGCTGGGCCACCGGGAGATCAGTGGCGTTAATGCGGACCGAGCGCAGGTGTTCAGCGAAGCGATCGCCGAGCCTGCGCTTGGTTTCGCCGATATAGATGAGTTGACATCTAGAGCAGCGGATGCAATAGATGAGGTTGGAGGAGGTGCAGGTGAACCTCTGTCTCACCTGGAAAGAATGTTTGGGTCCTTTGATGGAGTTGAGGGGGGAGGTAAAGGGACAGGTGTTGCATCTCGTGCGGTTGCAAGGGAAAGTGCCCGGGGTTAGGGTGGTTTGGGTAGGAAGGGACGAGTGGACCAGGGAGTTGCGGAGGGAACGGTCTCTGCGGAATGCAGAGAGGGGAGGGGATGGGAAGATATGGCCAGTGGTGGGGTCCTGTTGTAGGTGACGGAAATGTTGGTGGATGATATGTTGGATCCGCTGGCTGGTGGGGTGGAAGGTGAGAACGAGGGGGATCCTGTCCTTGTTGCGAGTGGGGGGATGGGGAGCAAGAGCGGAGCTGCGGGATGTAGAAGAGACCCTAGTGAGAGCCTCATCTATAATGGAGGAGGGGAAGCCCCGTTTTCTGAAAAACGAGGACATCTCGGAAGCCCTAGTCTGAAACACCTCATCCCGGGCACAGATGCGGCGTAGACGGAGGAATTGGGAGTAGGGGATAGACTTTTTGCAGGGGACCGGGTGGGAGGAAGTGTAGTCCAGATAGCTGTGCGAGTCGGTGGGCTTGTAATAAATGTCCGTCACTAATTTTTCTCCTGTGATGGAGATGGTGAGGTCCAGAAACGGGAGGGAGATGTCAGAGATAGTCCAGGTATATTTAAGGGCAGGATGGAAATTGGAGGTGAAGTGTATAAAGTCAGTGAGTTCTGCATGGGTGCAAGAGGTAGCACCAATGCAGTCGTCGATGTAGCGGAGGTAGAGTTCGGGGATGGGGCCAGTGTACGTCTGAAACAGGGATTGTTCGACGTACCCGACAAAGAGGCAGGCGTAGCTAGGGCCCATGCGAGTGCCCATAGCTACGCCTCTGGTTTGGAGGAAGTGGGAGGAGTCAAAGGAGAAGTTGTTGAGGGTAAGAACCAGCTCTGCTAGGCGGAGGAGAGTGTTGGTCGATGGGGATTGGCTGGTTCTACGGTCGAGGAAGAAACGGAGGGCTTCGAGACCATCCTTGTGGGGGATGGAAGTGTAGAGTGACTGGACATCCATGGTGAAAATGAGGGAGTGGGGGCCTGGGAACCGGAAGTTATCCAGGAGATGGAGAGCGTGTGAGGTGTCTTGGACGTAGGTGGGGAGGGATTTGACCAGGGGGGATAGGATGGAGTCGAGGTAGGTAGAGATAAGTTCGGTGGGGCATGAGCAGGCAGAGACAATGGGTCTGCCGGGACAATTGTGTTTGTGGATTTTGGGTAGGAGGTAGAATCGGGCCGTGCGGGGCTGGGGAACTATGAGATTGGAGGCACTGAGGGGTAGTTCGCCGGAGTTGGTGAGGTCGGTGATGGTGCTGCTGATGAAGGTCTGGTGTTCATCGGTGGGGTCATGGTCCAGGGATAGGTAGGAAGAGGTGTCTGATAGTTGTCGTCTGGCCTCGGTGCGGTAGAGGTCAGCACGCCAGACTACCACAGCCCCTCCCTTGTCAGCGGGTTTAATTATTAAGTCCGGGTTGTTGCGGAGTGAGTTGAGGGCTGCACGTTCAGGAGGGGAGAGGTTAGAGTTAGTCAGGGGGGTGGAAAATTTGAGGCGGCCGATGTCACGCCGGCAGTTTGAAATAAAAAGTTCTAGTGGGGGTAGTAGGCCATACTGGGGGGTAAAAGTGGAGGGGGTCCGTTGGAGACGGGAGAAGGGGTCATCAGTGCGGGGTCGGGACTCCTTACCATGGTAAAGGGCTCGGAGGCGGAGGCGGCGGAAGAAGAGCTCCACGTCATGGCGGACGCGGAACTCGTTGATGTGGGGGCGGAGGGGAACAAAGGTAAGGCCTCTGCTGAGGACAGACCGTTCGGTGTCTGAAAGGGGGAGGTCAGGGGGGATGGTGAACACCCGGCAATGGTGGGGGTTGGGGTCGGATGGAGGCAGGGGGGCAGGTGGAGGGGATGTATGGTGGGGGGGTGGTGGGTTAGCTGGGCAGAGGGGGGCATGAGGACCGATGTGGGGAGTACTGGGGGTCGCCTGGCTGTAAGGGGAAGGGGGAGACCCAGTGGAACCCCTGCTGCAGTTACCTGTAGTAGAGGGTGGGCAGTAGGACCCAGCAGTGCTGAAGGGCTCTGCCTGGTGGGGGCTGTGGGCCCAGCGCGGTGTGTGTGGGCCGGGTGGAGCTGCAGCCTGTTGTTGGTCCCGGGGGCCGGGTACAGCGACGGCTGTGACCTGCTACTGGGCGGTGGAGCGGCGCGGGTCAGCACGGTCGCTGGGGGAGGCCCGCGGGGATCTGGAGTCCGGGTGAGTGACGGTCGGGTATATCAAGGGAACTGAGCTCCCAATCATCGAGGGATCTGCAGAAGTTACTGTCTCAAAGAGGCAGCCAGCTTCATCAGTGACACAGGCGACACACTCGTTTCACTCCTGCTATCGGAATGAAAAGATAGGAGCCTGAAAAGTCTAGGTTCAGCATCAGCTTCTTCTCTAAAATCATGAGGCCATTAAACACTACAACATCCAAACCAAATTTGAAGATTTTGAGAGGTGCCTGGGTACTGGACTTTCTCACCGCCAGGCCCCAATTGGTCAGGATAGGGGTACACATATCTAGCCCCCTCGCCCTGAACATAGGATCCCCCTGGGTTGCGTCCATAGGCCCCTACTGTACTTCCTGTACACACAATGACTGTGCGGCCAGGTTCAGCTCAAACTCCATCATCAGGTCTGCTGATGACACTGTGGTGGTGGGCCGGATCTTCGACAACGATGAGAAGGCCTACAGGGAGGAGGTGGCTGATCTGGCACTCTGGTGTCAGGACAATAGCCTCCTCTTGAATGTCAAAAAAGCTGAGGAGCTGATTGTGGACTTTAGAAGGGCTCAACATCCAAGGACGTACACGCCACTGGAGATAAACGGGTCTACTGTGGATAGGATGAGCAGTTTTAAATACTTGGGAGTCCACATCACAGAGGATCTGACATAGGCAACGCACATTGCCGCACTGGTGGGTAAGGCAAAGCAGCGCCTTTACCATCTCAGACAGCTGAGGGAATTCAGAGTGTCTCTGAGGATCGTTCATTGCATCTACTCTGGGGCTGTAGAGAGCATCCTGTCCGGCAACATCACAGTCTGGTTTGGGAACAGCTCTGCCAAGGACAGGATGGCCCTGCAGAGAGTAGTGCGTTCGGCAGAATGCATCATGGGATCTACACTCGCCCCCCTGCAGGACCTATACATCAGGAGGTGCAGATCCAGAGCAAGCAAGATCATGAGGGACCCCTACCACCTCAGCAACGGACTGTTCCAGCTGCTACGGCCAGGTAAACGCCTCCTCTGTCACGCTGTGAAAACAGAGAGGATGAGACGGAGTTTCTTCCTACAGGCCATCAGGACTGTTAACTTTTATAAATCCAGGGACTACATTTTGTCTTCTCTGTATTAAGTGTATTAACTTTATTTATAATAATAACAATAATAGTAAACATTTATTTTTTATAGCGCTTATCCAAATGCTCAAAGACGCTTTACAAAAACAGTCAAGACATAAAAACAAACAGACAAACTATCCTGACGGAAAAGCGGCGAACAAATAGCGTCACGTCACGGTCTGGCAGTAGACAATAAAGAACACAAGACACACAATTACAATTTTAAACTCAAACAGCCATCACAGTGATTGCTCCAGGCACAGCCTCGCTGTGATGGAAGGCAAAGAAAAGTCTTATCTCCTCCTCATTCTTCCCCCGTGGTGCCACGAGGTGATCGAGGCTCCCAACTCTTGAAGCCCCCACCGGGCGATGGAAAGTCCCAGGGCCGGGAAGAGCAGGCCGATGAAGGTCCTGAGCCCCCACCGGGCGATGGAAAGTGCCGCGGCCAGGCCACGCAGGGCGATGAGGGGCCTGCGAGCGTGTCAATCAAACCTCGGGCTCCGGTGCGGTCGAAGCTGCTACGGCTGGAGCTCCCGAAAGCCGGTCGCCAGCCAGGGACCTGCGAACTCCAGATGTTGCGGTCTGCAGGGCCCACGACGGAAGCCTCCGAGATGGTAAGTTCAGGCCCTGCGAACGGAGTCTTCAAGGTCGATCCCACCTGGAGGCCGCCGACTCCACAGTGTTAGGCCGTAGCGCGAACGGAGACACAACACGGTAAAGGTCGCCTCTCCGTTGAGGAGGAGATTGGAAATAAGGTCCCCCCCACCCCCACATATATACACAGTTAAAAATAAATCAAAACATACATTTAGACGATAACAATAGACAAAAAAACAAGAAAAGGACAGAGAGACTGCCGGTGAGCGGCATCTGCAGAACGCAGCCACGCCCCCTGGTATAAATGGATGGGTCGCATGCAGAACACAAATTGTGCTGCATCTCTGTACACCTGACAATAAAGAAACCATTGAACATGCATGCAGTCAAGCCAAACTCGAGTACAACAGGTAGAGCATAAGAAAGGTATAGAGTGAAGAATATAGTTATCAGCATAACAGCTCCAGAGAAAAAAAGTCCAAAATCTGAAACGAGGGGAGAATTGGACTGTACCCTAGTTTATAGAAGGACTCGAAGATCGACACCAAATGCTGGAGTAACTCAACGGGACCGGCAGCATCTCTGGGGATAAGGAATAGGTGATGTTTCGGGTTGAGACTCTTCTTCAGACTGTTCAGAAGCCTGGTAACAGAGGGGAGAGAGCTGCTCCTGAGTTTGACAGTGCACTTTTCAAGCTTCTCTATCTTTTACCTGACAGGAGCGGGGAGAAGTACTAATGCCTGGGGTGGGAAACGTTCTTGATTATGTAGGCCAAGGCATTATTAATAGAAACATAGAAAATAGGTGCAGGAGGAGGCCATTTGGCCCTTCGAGCCAGCACCACCCTTCACTGTGATCATGGCTGATCATCCACAATCAGTAACCCGTTCTGCCTTCTCCCCATGTCCCTTGATTCCACTAGCCCCTAGAGCTCTATCTAACTCTCTTTTAGCTTCATCCAGTGAATTGGCCTCCACTGCCCTCTGTGGCAGAGAGTTCCACTCTCTGGGTGAAAAAGTTTAATCTCACCTCCGTTTTAAATGGTATCCCCTTGATTAGAGTCATAGATAGAGTCATAGAGTCCTACAGCACAGAAAGAGGCCCTTCGGACCATCGTGTCCGCGCCGCCCGTTACCAACCATAGTCTAATTTTAATCCAATTTTCCCGCATTTGTACCGTAGCCCTGAATGTTGTAGCATTTCAAGTGCCCATCCAAATGCCTCTTAAACGTTGTGAGTGTTCCCGCCTCCACCACTACCCCAGGCAGTCAGTTCCAGACTCCAACCACCCTCTGGGTGAAAAAGTTATTTCTCACATCCCCCCGAAACCTCCCTCCCCTTACCCTGTATCTATGTCCCCTCGTTGTTGAACCTTCCACCAGTGGAAGAAGTTCCCCGCCATCTACCTTATCTATGCCCCTCATGATCTTGTACACCTCGATCATGTCCCCTCTCAGCCTTCTCTGCTCCAGGGAAAACAACCCCAGTCTGCTCAGTCTCTCCTCATAGCCGAGGCCCTTCATCCTTGGCAGCATCCTGGTGAATCTCCTCTGCACCCTAGGGTCCTTCCATTCATGGTGGACTCCCTCTCCAAGTTATTTCTGCCAAAGTGCATCACCTCGCACTTTTCAGGATTAAGTTCCATCTGCCACTGCTCCGCCTATCTGACCATCTCATCTATATCTTCCTGCAGCTTGCAGATCCCTTCCTCGCTATTCACCACCACCCCTACCTTTGGGTCATCTGCAAACTTGCTGATCATGCCCTGTACGTTGACATCCAGATCATTTATGTAGATTACAAACAGTAAGGGACCCAACACCGATCCCTACGGCACCCCACTGGACACCGGCCTCCAGTCACAGAAGCAACCTTCTACCAGCACCCTCTGCCTTCTGTCACTAAGCCAGTTTTTTATCCATTTTGCCAAGGTGCCCTGGATCCCATGGGCTTTTACCTTCTTGACTAGTCTCCAGTGTGGGACCTTGTCAAAAGCCTTACTGAAATCCATGTATACCACATCCACTGCACTAACCCCATCTATCTCCTTGGTCACCCCTTCAAAAAATTCAATCAAGTTAGTCAGACCCGACCTTCCCTTAACAAAGCCATGTTGACTATCCTTAATTAACCCTCGATCCTCCACGTGAAGACTGATTCTGTCCCTCAGAATCTTTTCTAGCAGCTTCCCCACCACCGATGTCAGACTCACCGGCCTGTAGTTCCCAGGTTTATCCCTACTGCCCTTTTTAAATAATGGCACCACATTAGCTATCCTCCAGTCCTCCGGTACATCCCCTGTTGCAAGAGAGCCTCTGAAAAGTTGTGCCAGAGACCCCGCAATCTCCTCCCATGCCTCGCTCAGCATCCTGGGATACATCTCGTCAGGGCGCGGAGACTTATCCACTTTTAAGCCTGCCAGAGCCTCCAGTACCGCCTCCCTTTCAATAGCAATATGCTCAAGAACATCACAACCCTCCTGCTCCATTTCTAAGTCCGCATCGCCCTCCTCCCTCGTAAAAACAGGTGCAAAAAATTAATTTAAAACATCTCCTACATCCTCTGGCTCCACACACAGCTTTCCACTATGGTCCCTGATGGGCCCCACTCTTTCCCTCGTTATCCTCTTACCCTTGATATACTTATAGAACACTTTGGGAGTTTCTTTTATTTTTCCAGCTAGTGCTATCTCATGACCCCTTTTTGCTCTCCTAATTTCTTTTTTAAGAACCGCCCTACACCTTCTGTATTCCTCTAATGATGTCTGTGCCTTAAGTTCTTTATGCCTTCCAAAAGCCCCCCTTTTTTTCGAATCAATCCTACTATATCGTTCGACATCCAAGGTTCTTTGGACTTGTTTGTCCCACCCTTAAACTTTAGGGGAACATGCTTCCTCTGTACTTTTTCAATTATTCCTTTGAATAACTCCCACTGTTCTGATGCCGTCCTCCCCACGAGAAGCTGATCCCAGTCCACCAGGGCCAACTTCTGCCTTATCAGATTAAAATCGGCCTTGCCCCAATTTAGAAATTTTCCTCTTTCCTCTGGTCGCTCTTTATCCTTTTCCATTACCACCTTAAATATCACTAAATTGTGATCACTGTCACCAAAATGCTCTGCCTCTGACACTTCAGCCACCTGTCCGGAATCATTTCTCAAGATTAAGTCCAATACAGCCCTCTCCCTTGTTGGACTTTGAACATATTGGCTCAAAAAGCCCTCCTGGATGACCCTTAGGAACTCTGCACCCTCAGGGCCCTTAACACTTTGGCTATCCCAATCAATATTCGGGAAGTTGAAATCCCCTACTATTACTACCCTGTAGTTTTCACACACACCCGAGATTTGCCTAAAAATATGTTCTTCTATTTCCCTCTGACTGTTTGGGGGTCTGTAGTATACACCCAGTAAGGTGCATGCCCATTTTCTATTTCTCAATTCCACCCAAATAGCATCATTTGAGGAACCCGCTAATATGTCATCCCTTCTTACAGCAGGAATAGATTATTTGATTAATACTGCAACACCCCCTCCCCCTTTTCCCTGCTCTCTGTCTCTCAGATTCTATACCCTGGAATATTGAGCTGCCAGTCCAGCCCTTCCTTCAACCATGTTTCCGTAATGGCAACAATGTCGTGCTCCCATGTGTTCAGTAACACCTTCAATTCATCCCCCTTGCTTCCAATACTCCCTGCATTAAAATAAATGCCGTTCAGACTTGCCCTACCCCATTGTGCTGGGGCTTTCTTGTTCTGCCTCCCAATCTGACCAGTTTTTTCCTCTATATTTTCCTTCTCCTCACCCCCTATACTAGCTCCCTGCTGTATCCCAACCCCCTGCCAAATTAGTTTAAACCCTCCGCAACAGTGCTAGCAATTCTCCCCGCCAGGATATTGGTCCCCCTCTGGTGAAGGTGGAGACCGTCCGGCCTATACAGTTCCCTCCTTACCCATCTGCACTTAATGCCGTAACAAATGAAAGACATCGTGCCAAACCTTCACTAACATCGTCTCCACCGGGGACTCAAAATCCAGTGATCCGTGACGTGTAATCCTCGATCTACCTGTTCGACAGTACTCCGCAGCGTCGAACCGATCACTGGGATGGACCTGGCCTGACTTACATCAATAAAGCAAATCACAGATATCCAACCTAAATGCCGCACGCTATTCCACCGCCCACTTTCCCAGCTGATCAAAATCCCAACGTCATTCTTAATATGCATCTTGGCAATCTACCATTCCATCTGCCTTAATTTTTATTTGTATCGTTAGTAATCATACCTTGCACCATCTGAATCAATTCGTTGATATAGATAACAGACAGCAATTGTTCCACCACTGTGTATGTCAACAGTCACGGACCTGCAGTCATAACGTTTACGTTCATGTGGAATGGTTAATTCGGTTTCTAGATTCCATGAATCTGGCGTGACCTGCCGTGTGTTCAATGTCAACCAGCATCTCCTGTTCCTTGCATCTACATTCTTTATCTCCATGGTGCCGAACAGAATATAAATGTTGAGCAGGGACGTGCTACATTAAAGCGGCAGAAATCAATAAATCACAACTAAATCACGAATTGGACGTTATATGGAAAATGCATTTTTCAGGGTCTCTGGGTTGTCACGTCTTTCATTCTTATTGGAGCTCTCTCCCTTAACTGCAGTCGAATGCTACCGCAGTAGCAGCTTCTCATGAAGACGTCTAGATCTTAGCAAAGCTGTAGGAAGCAGTTTCATTTGGATGAATTAATTGGCTGAAAGTTTCGTTGATATACTGGTAAGTTTCTGCATTCTGGCTGTAAAATATAAAATGTGCATTTTACAGATCCATTCACTGCAGTCTATTTGTGAGATTTCGATAAACTATCTTGAGATCTTCACACGCTTGTAACATGTAGCACGAACCTGAGTTCGATATTGCTTCTTGTATCCTTAACCACGGACACTTGTTCACACTTTACATTTTCTCATTGGTTTCCTTTAGCGAAACAAGCCTTTCACTGTCGGTTGTGGTCAGAATGGGGACTTTGGCGCTGCATTCAGATCCCAGTATCTACAGATTTGGAAGTCACTCCGGACAATGAGGCAAGTTTAATCCAGTTGTCACTCTGTTTGGTTTGTTGTTGTCTTCACCTGGGCGCCAATTCCATCTCGTTGCATGATCCTTCCGCGGTGGAACACACGCCGTCCTTCCAACCGACCACACATCTTCACATTTGTTTTTTTCTATTTTCTATGCATTTCATCGACGGTACTGGGATTACACACACAACTACTCAAATGAAAGGCTTGGTCAATTGTGGGGCATCACATTAAATTGTCTTTTTGGGGAAGATCCTTATATATGGTAATTATGGGAGCGCACCGGTAAATGTTCAATTAGGGGAGGACAACACAAATGGGGATTTGCGGGTGCACCATTATTGAAGTATGGCGGGTAGATAAACAACAAATATGAAATTATCGGAGGGAAACTGTAAATGTGGAAATCGGGGAGTGCTCCCGCAAATGGGAAACCAGGAGAAGGTAAACCTACGTAGAATTAGGGGAGGGCCCTGCCTGTTTCCGTGAATGTTCCTACTTCTCTCTGTGAGTATTCATGTCTCTATCTCTCCGTGTTTTCCCCGTCTCTGTCTGCTGGTGTTCCTGGCTCTATGTGGGCTCCTGATGGTCTCCATCAAAGAACTCCCACGGTGTGTGAGAAGAAACACATAGGAACATACGTCCATCCACCCAGGTAAATAAACAATACAATGAGCAAACTGGAGCACGGAACATTACTCAGCATTGACCTGTTCCACTGTGTCCCTTCAGTGCATTCTATGTGTTCCCACGTCCAGGCTCGCCTCATCCATCCTGTAGGGATTGTTCCCTGTCGCCCTGTGCCTCGGCCATATTTCAGGGAAATCTGATCACCGAGCTCTGCATCTGCTCCCTGCCAACAAGCAGCAACAATTGAAGCAGGAGAATCTGATACAGAGAGTTGTAAAAAGCTAGACAACGGACGCGGATGACATCTTACGCGACTACTTTAAGTCAGCAGTCACGGATTCTGCAGCTAACCTGAATGAGTGCGCATCTGCCGTGACTAACTTCATCAACAAGTGAGTGGAAGACTGTGTGCCGCCGAAGTCAATCCGAGTGTTCATCAACATTCACAGGTGAAGTCCAGGTCCGATGCAGACAAGTCAAACGATCCCAAGCGGTACAAGAAGCCACGCTGTGGTCTCTGCAAAGCCATCGATGATGCCAAGGGACAATACCGGGCCAAACTTGAGTCCCAGTATAATTTCTGGGACGCACGGACAATGTGTCATGATCTGATTAAAATAACTGGATGCAAAGTAAGTTCAGGCAACTTCATTGGTAATAGTGCGACCCAACACGATAAACGAATGCTTCCTGTGCTTGCTTTGAGCAGAAGGCTAACGACGGCACTGGGACACCTGACTCTTCCGACTCCAGTGTGACTCTCCGCAGGGTGACTGTAGCAGAGGTTGGATCCGCCTTCTTGTGAGTAAGCCCACGATGTGCAACAGGTTTAGAAGGAGTTCCTGGCCGTGTCCTCCGTAACTGCGCAGACCAGCTAGATGAGATAGTCGTCGACATCTCTAATCTCGCCCTACTCCATTCTCAGGTACCCACATGCTCAATAAGTCCATGGTCAATCCAATGTCGAAGAAACGCAAGACCTCAAGCTTAAACGATAACCATCCAGTGGCCTTGACTTCAACATCTGGAAATATTTCGAGGGGCATGTTATGAAACGCATTAAATACAGTCTACCCAGCAGCCCTGACCCAATGCATTTCGCCCACCGCCATCGCAGGCCAGCGGACGATGCCATCGCACTGGCTCTACCCTCACCACTGGAACACCTGGATAAGAGCGACACCTGCGTCAGACTCATATTCATAACCATATAATATATTCTTGCTATGGAGGGCGTACAGCGTAGGTTCACTAGGTAATTCCCGGAATGGCGGGACTGTCGTATGTTGAAAGGCTGGAGCGATTGGGCTTGTATACACTGGAATTTAGAAGGATGAGGGGGGATCTTATTGAAACATATAATATAATTAGGGGATTGGACACATTAGAGGCAGGAAAAATGTTCCCAATGTTGGGGGAGTCCAGAACAATGGGCCACAGTTTAAGAATAAGGGGTAGGCCATTTAGAACGGAGATGAGGAAGAACTTTTTAAGTCAGAGAGTGGAGAAGGTGTGGAATTTTCTGCCTCAGAAGGCAGTGGAGGCCAGTTCGTTGGATGCTTTCAAGAGATAGCTGGATAGAGCTCTTAAGGATAGCGGAGTGAGGGGGTATGGGGAGAAGGCAGGAACGGGGTACTGATTGAGAGTGATCAGCCATGATCGCATTGAATGGCGGTGCTGGCTCGAAGGGCTGAATGGCCTACTCCTGCACCTATTGTCTATTGTCTATTGTCTATAACCAAATAACCATATAACAACTACAGCACGGAAACAGGCCCGTTCGGCCCTACCAGTCCACGCCGACCACTCTCTCTGACCTAGTCTCATCTACCTGCTCTCAGACCATAACCCTCTAATCCCCTCTTATCCATATACCTATCCAATTTACTCTTAAATAATAAAATCGAGCCTGCCTCTACAACTTCCACCGGAAGCCCTTTCCATACAGCCACCACCCTCTGAGTAAAGAAGTTATCCCTCATGTTACCCCTAAACTTTTGTCCCTCAATTCTGAAGCTATGTCCTAGCCTACCCACGTCAACTCTGTCTGTCCCTCTTAAAAATTTAAAAACCTCTATCGCCCCGCCTCAACCTTCTACGCTCCAAAGAATAAAGACCCAATCTGTTCAACCTCTCTCTGTAACTTAAGTGCTGAAACCCAGGCAACATTCTAGTAAATCTCCTCTGTACCCTCTCCATTTTGTCGACATCCTTCCTAAAATTTGGCGACCAGAACTGCACACCATACTCCAGATTCGGCCTCACCAATGCCCTGTACAATTTTAACATTACATCCCAACTTCTGTATTCGATGCTCTGATTTATAAAGGCAAGCATACCAAACGCCTTCTTCACCACCCTATCCACATGAGATTCCACCTTCAGGGAACAATGCACAGTTATTCCCAGATCCTTCTGTTCCACTGCATTCCTCAGTTCCCTACCATTTACCCTGTACGTCCTATTTTGATGTGTCCTACCAAAATGCAGCACCTCACACTTATCAGCATTAAACTCCATCTGCCATCTTTCAGCCCATCCTTCCAAAAGGCCCAAGTCTCTCTGTAGACTTTGAAACTCTACTTCATTATTAACTACACCACCTATCTTAGTATCATCTGCATATTTACTAATCCAATTTGCCACACCATCATCCAGATCATTAATGTAAATGACAAACAACAGTGGACCCAACACAGATCCTTGGGGTACTCCACTAGACACTGGCCTACAACCTTACATACAATTGTCAACCATTACCCTCTGGTATCTCCCATTCAGCCATTGTTGAATCCATCTTGCAACCTCACTATTAATACCCAACGATTTAACCTTCTTAATCAACCTTCCACGTGGAACCTTGTCAAATGCCTTACTGAAGTCCATATAGACAACATCCACAACCTTGCCTTTATCAATTTCCCTGGTAACCTCTTCAAAACATTCAAGATTAGTCAAACATGACCTTCCAGGCACAAATCCATGTTGACTGTTTCTAATCAGGCCTTGTTTATCCAAATAATTATATATATTGTCCCTAAGTATCTTTTCCATTAATTTTCCCACCACAAACGTCAAGCGAACAGGTCTATAATTGCTAGGTTTACTTTTAGAACCTATTTTTAAACAAAGGCACAACATGCGCAACGCGCCAATCTTCCGGCACCATCCCCGTTGCTAATGACGTTTGAAATATTTCCGTCATAGCCCCTGCTATTTCTGCACTAACTTCCCTTTAATACCATTATACCATGCAAGTTCATTACCAAATTCGCGGGGTTTAGTGTCAGTGCTCATCTCTGAAACTGGACCCTCGACCTCCTGACCAACAGACACCATTGAGTGAGGATAGCGGATAGATCGTCCTCCACGATAATCCTCAACACGGGAGTTCCGCAAGGATGCGTTCTCGGCCCCTTCTTTACTCCTTGTACACCCACGACTGTGGAGCCATGTAAAATCTAAATCAATTTTCAAATTCGCAGACGACAGCGCAATTGTGGGCGGATACCATATATTGATGAATCGGAGTATACGAAGGCGATCGAGACCCCCAATGTCAGCAGGGCAAAGGACATAATGATCGACTTCGGGAAGCCGACATACCCCAATCTGCATTGAAGGCACCGATGGAGAGACGATTACCCACCCAAGATAGCCACCTCCCATCCCTTTCTCGCCAAAGATGACTTCCTCCCATCCCTTACTCCCCCAATCTGGCTACCTTCCATCCCTCACTACCCACAGTTGCTTTCCTCCCATCCCAGTTAGTCCCCAAATGTGGCTTACCCCATTCCCCTTACTCGCCCTAGTTAGTTACCTCCCATCTCTTACTCCCCTAAGCTGGCTTCCTCCCATGACCCTCGCCCCATGCTGGCTACATCCCATCCATTTACCCCCCCCCCTCCACGTAGTCTTCCTCCCTTTCCCCTTACTCCCCCAATCCGGCTAAATCCCAGTCCCCTTACTCCACAAGCAGGCCAATTCCTATCGTTGACCTCCCGACCCTAATTACCCCAGGATGGCTACAACATATCTCTTATTCCCACAAGATGAATACCTCCCATCCCTTACTCGCCGAAGCTGGCAACCTCCCATCAAGTACTGCCTCAAGCTGGATTCTTCCCATGCCCTTAACTCCCCCAGGATGGCCTCCACCTATTCCCCTTACGCCCCATGCTGGAATCTCCCGTCCCATGTTTTTCCCCATGATATCTTCACCCCATTCCACTTTCTCTCCCAAACTCGCTACATCCCATTTCCTTTACACCTCCAAGGGTGCTACAACCATCACTTACTCCCCCAAGCTGGCTTCCTCCCATTCCCTTTACTCCCCGTAGCTGGCTTCCTCCCATCCCATTACTCCTCCTACGCACCAGCCGCTTTACTCCCTGCATCTGGCCACCTCCCATCCCAAGCTGGCTATCACTCATTCGCCTTACTCCCCAAGGTGGCTCCCTCCCACTCCACTTATTTCGCCAAGATTGCTAACTCCCATCTCTTACCCCCCCCCCCCCCCCCCCACCAAGATTCGCCAAGCTGCCTCCGTCACATGCCAAACTCCCCCAAGATGCGTACTCCCTTACTCCCCGAAGCTGGCTTCCACCCATCCCCATTACACCCCCAAGCTGGCTACGTTCCATCCGATTTACTCACTCAAGCTGGATAACTCCCGTCCCCTACTCCACCAAGCAGTGTATCTCCCATTCCCCTTACTCCCACAAGCCTTCGTCCCCCAGTCCCCTGCATCCCCCAAGCTGGCTACTTCCCATCCCTTACCCCTCCAGGCTGGGTACATCCCATCCATTACTCCCCCGAGATGCCTACCTCTCCTCGCTTACTCGCCGAAGCTGAGTTCCTCCTACCCCCATTACTCCCGCAAGCTGGCTAAGTCCCATCCGCTTAATCCACCAAGCCGGCTACCTCCCCATCCCATACTCGTCCAAGCTGCCTCCCTCCCATTTCCCTTACTCCCCCAAGCACTCTTCATCATATCCCTTACTCGCCCAAGCTGGCTACATCACAACCCTGACTGCCCCAAGCAGGCTACCTCCCATCCCTAACTATCCCAGCATGACTACCACCCATCTCTTATTCCCCAAAGCTAAGACCTCCCATCCCTTACTCCCGTAAACTGGCTACGTCACATCCCTTACTCCCCCAAGCTGGCTAACTCCCATCACCATAAATCCTCGAATCTGGCTTCCTCCTATCCGCACTACTCCTCCAAGCTGGCTATCTCCATTCCCCTTACTCCCCCAAGCTATCTTCCTCCCATTTTTCTTACTCAGTTACTCCCCCAAGCCGGCCACTACCTCCCAGCCCTTTCATAACCCCAGCTGACCACCTCCCATCCCTGCCCCCCACAAGCTACCTGCGACCCATCACTTACCCATCCAAGATGCCGACGTTCCATCCCTTTCTCCCCGAAGTTGACTTCCTCCCATCCCCAGTGGTGGATACGTCCCATCCGCTTTACTTCCCCAAGCTGGCTACCTCCCACCTCTTTCTCACCAAAGATGGCTTCCTCCCATCCCTGACTCCCCCAATGTGGCTACCACCGGTCCCTCTCTACCCAAAGCTGCCTTCCTCCCGTCCGCATTCGTCCTCAAAGCTGGCTTACCCCATCCCCCTTACTCGCCCAAGTTAGCTACCTCCCATCTCTTACTCTCCCAAGCTGGCTTCCTCTTATTCCCCCCCCCCCCCCAAGCTGGCTACATGCCAACCCTTACTGCCCCAGGCAGGCTACCTCCCATCCCTAACAACCCCAGGATGGCTACCACCCTCCTCTTATTCACCCAAACTGAACACCTCCCATCCCTTACTCCCGCAAGCTGGCTACGTCACATCCGTTACTCCATCAAGCTGGCTACCTCCCCTTCTCCTTACTCCCCCATGCTGGGTATCTCCCATCACCATTACTCCTCAAAGATGACTTCATCGCATCCCCTTACAGCCCCAAGCTGGCTACTTCCCATCCCTCACCACCCCAAGCTTGCTACTTCCCATCCCTCAAAACCCCAAGCTGGCTACATCCCATCCCTTTCTCCGCAAAGTAGGCTTCATCCCATCCCACCTACTCCTTCAATCTGGCTTCCTCCTATTCCCCTTTCTCCCCCAAGCTGTGTCAATCCCATTTCACTTCCTCCCCCAGCTGGCTACTTCCCATCCCTTACTCACCCAAGCTCCATAACTCACATACCTCCCCCCAAGCTAGCTTCCCCTCATTCCCCTTACTCTCTCATGCTGTCTTCCTACCATTCCATTTACTCCCGAAGCTGCCTTCCTCCCAGACCCCTTAATCCACAAAGCTGGCTACGTCCCTTACCTTACTCGCTCAATCTGGCCACGTCCTACCCGTTACTCCCCCAAGTTACCAGCCTTCCATCACTTCCTCCCCCAAGCTTGATACCGCCCATCCTTTTCTCCCCAAACGTGGTTTCCTCTCATCCCTTACTCCCTCAAACTGGCAACCTCTCACCCCTTACTCCCACAATGTGGCTACCTCCCAGCCCTCACTCCCCCAAGTTGACTTGCTCTCACCCCGCTTAATCCCGGAAGGAATCTGGCTTACTCGCAATCCACCCAACTCGCCCAAGTTGGACTCCTCCCATCCCTTACTCCCCCCATGCTGGTTTACTCCCATTCCCCATTCTCCCTCCCAAGCTGGCTACATCCCATTCGTTACTTCCCCCATCCTGGCCACCTCCCATCCCGCTTATTCCCCCAAGCTGGCTACCTCCGAGTCCACATAATCGCACAAGCTGCCTAGCTCCCATCCCATAGTTCCCAAAACTGTCTACCTCCCAACGCTTACTGTCCCAAGTTGGCTACCTCCCATCCCTTGCTTCCCCCAAGCTGGTTACCTCCCATGACCTGCGTGGGTTTTCTCCGAGATCTTCGGTTTCCTCCCATACTCCAAAGACGTACAGGTATGTAGGTTAATTGGCTGGGTAAATGTAAAAAATTGTCCCTAGTGGGTGTAGGATAGTGTTAATGTACGGGGATCGCTGCGCGGCACGGACTTGGTTGGCTGAAAAGGCCTGTTTCCGGCTGTATATATATGATATGCTATGATCCCTTCCACCCCTAAGTTGGCTACCTCCCATCCCCCTTCCACGCCCAAGTTCGCTACCTCCCATCCCTTGCTCCCCCAAGCTGGCTATATTCTATCCCGCTTCCGCGCACCCCCCCCCCCCCTCACAAGGATGGCTATTTCCCAGACCTCTTAATCGTCTTACTCCCCCCAAGGTGGATTCCTCCCATTCCCCTTACTCTCCCAAGCTGTCGTCCTGCCATTCCCCTTTCTCCCCGAAGCCGAATACCTCCCAGTCCACTTCATCCCCCAAGCTGGCTCCCTCCCATCCCCATTACTCCACAAATCTGGCTTCATCCCATCCCCTTATACCCCCAAGCTGGCCACATCCTATCCCTTACTCCCACAAGCCGGCCACGTCCCATACCTTACTCCCCCACACTGGCCACGTCCCACCCTTTTCTCCCCTAAGGTGGCATCCTCTCATCTCTTACACGCCCAAGCTGGCTACCTCCCCTCGCCCAATCCCCCAAGCTGGCTTCCTCTCATCCCCCTTACTCACCGAATCTGGCTTCTCCCCATCCACCTTACTCGCCCATGTTGGCTACCTCCCATTCCTTACTCCCCCAAGCTGGCTACATCCCACCCCTTACTGCCCCAAGCAGACTCCGTCCCAGGTTGTCTACCTCCCATCCCTTACTCCCCATGCTGGTTTACCTCCCATCCCTTACACATTTTTATATTCAGAAGTTTCCCGAGGTGTTCGCGGCGAGCGGCCGGGGTCTTCACGGTGAGCCGGCCCAAGCCCTTCGGTCGGCCCGGAAGCCCGGCTCGCCCACCGTGGACGCTCCTTCGGGAGCGAGGAGGGAATCCCGAGCAACCGCAGAGAGCCAGGTGGACTGTCGGAGAGCGAGGAAGGCCGCCGAGAACAAAGGGGCGACCCGCGGTGCGACGGCAGGCAGGAGATAGAACTATTCGGCTAACGTTTGTAACTTTGTTGGCGGCTAAATGTGGCGACACTTGCGTATAGCCTGGATGAGGTCTGCTACATGATTTTACCGGGTTGTCTGCAAAACAAAGCATTTCAATGTCCCTCGGTACATGTGTCAAGAATGTTCCATTGAATCATTGTAATCCTTGCAAAACCATATACCAACACACACTCCAACTCATTTGCACAATCTCACATATTCACACTCGCATGTACGTACGGACACACTCATGCATTGACTCACACACAAACAATAACCAATGCGAGTCAGGCTGAATCTCTGGAGAAGATTAGTTTAGTTTATCAATTTAGTTTAGTTTATTGTCACGTGTGCCGAAGTACAGTGTAAAGCTTTTGTCGCGTGCTATCAAGTCAGCGGCAAGACAATACATGATTACGATCAAGCCATTTACAATGTATAGATACAAGGGTATTGGTTAGCGTTTACTGTAAGGTAAAACCAGCAAAGTCCAATCAAGAATCGTCCAAGGGTCATCAAAGAGGTAGATAGTTCAGCACTGCTGTCTGGTTGTGGTAGGATGATTCAGTTGACTGAAAACAGCTGGATAGAAACTGTCCCTGAATCTGGAGGCGTGCATTTTCACACTTGTATAACCTTTGCCTGAAGGGACCGGGGAGAAGAGGTGATGACCCGGGTTCGACTCGTCCTTGATTATGCTGCTGGCTTTGCCGAGCCTGCGTGAGGTGTAGACGGAGTCAATATACGGGAGGTGGTTTGTGTGATGGTCCTGGCTGCGTCCACAATTCATTGCAATTTCTTGCATTCTTGGAGCTGTTCCCATACCAAGCTGTGATGCATCCTGATAACATACTTTCTATGGTGCATCTTTAGAGGTTTGTGAGAGTTGGTGGGGACATGCTAGACTTCCTAAGCCTTCCAAGAACATGGATATGCGACGTATCGGCTCTGTACTCTTCTTCAGATTGATTATGGTGGGAATGGGGACAAGGCTGCAACAGAGGGAGCCAGGACAAAACGAGTTGTATGATGAGCGGATGCAGGTGAATAGCGTTTTCACAGTCAGGTAGTTGAGACGAGAGATTAAAAGATAAAAGGATTGCAGAGGGTGGAATTATTAAGAGAGAGGGGAAGGAATATCGGAGGAACGGGAGGTAGAGGGCATAAAAAGATAGAAGTCCTGGTGAGCCCCGAGGCAAAAGCGGGAATATGCACGTTAGTTACCCAACATTGGATAATTCAAAGTTCATACCATTAGGTTATACGGTACCAAAGCGGAATATGACGTGGCATTTTTTCAGTTTGCATGTAGCCTCACACAGGCAATGTAGGTGGCCCGGGATAGAAAGGTTAGTGTGGGAAGGGGAGTTACAATGGTTAGCAACGGGGAGATCCAGCAGGCCTCGGCGCCATGAGGGAAGTATTGGTTGAAACGGTCGCCGAGTCCACGCTTGACCATGCCGATGTAAAGTAGGCCTTAAATGGAACACCGTGTGCACCAGATGGGATTAGAGGAGGTGTAGGTGAACATCTCTCACCTGGAAGGACTGCTGGAGTGTGAGGGAAGGGGCATGTGGACAGATGTTACATCCCGTGGTGGCTAATCGTTTTAGCTGCACGTCACAAGACAGGCGTGGGAGGGCAAGCAGGAGGGGAGTTGGGGAAAACAGAAAGTCAGATGAGTATAAAGATGAAAGGGGGAGATAGCGTAGAAGACGAAGAGGGAGAGATGGAGGGAGAGTGAACTTTTAAAGGAAGGGTGGGAAGATCAGTAGAGAGGAGAGTTCAGAGGGAGTGGGTTGGCAAAAGGGAGAGAGGAAGGGTCAAATAGATAGAGAGAGACGTATGGTGTAATGCAATGGAAGTGAGAAGGAGGGAGGGGCAAGGGGAGAAAGGTTGACGGGGGAAAAGGCGCAGAGAGAGAGAATAGAGAGGGTATGAGAGAGTCACAGTTCAAAGAGAGGACAGCAGTAAGGATGGAGGGAGAGAGAAAGTGAGGAGGGAGATGTGCCGCATCATTCGCTGTTTTATTTGGGTTTCGGACCATTCTGAAGCCACAATGTTTCTGTTCTCTGAGTGTCGTGAGTCTTTGGGTCGTTCCTGCTCAGAGGTGTCGAAGGCAGAGAATGTTATTGTCCCGGCGCAAAATCAGCCCCACTGCAGGCAAGCAAGGAGTGGATGGTTACCGGCCTCGCCGGGAGTGTCGGGGTGAGGTTGCAGTCAGTTAAGCCGCGATCATATTGAGTGGTGAAACAGAGTACAGGGGCCATTTTAGTCCGAGACCATCTGTTCCACTAATTCCTCAACCTGTGGACAAATGTCGCCCAGTCCACCTTGAAACTGGGCAACAGAAGGCATGAGAGGATCCCTGGAATTTGGGATTGCCTCAGTGAGGGGAGCGGATTGAAGAAAATCAGACAAATAACATGAGTCGGACAGTTGGACCAGATGGAGTTTGAAACAATATCCCCTTTTCTGGAACAATGCCGCTCCCCATTTCCATCCCTCAGTATCGCCACCATTCCCAGTCTTTGGAGTTTCTCAATCAATTCCCTGAATAAATCACGACCAGTCTCAGCAGGGATTTCACTTGGCTGATGTCATCTGTTTGCGAATATTTTCAAAAGCTTTTTGTTTAACTCTGTTCAAACTTCGCTGTCCCGGTGGAGACGGAGAATGGTATAAAATCTCCGGGAATGTCTGCCCCAGCATTTCATTCCGAGAGATTACCGGTAGCTCACGGGGACACGTCGCTGGGCAGAGAATATGGCACAACATCTTTGGGAATATTGGCGTGTGGAGAAAATCTTGTACGTGATCATTGCTGCCGTTGGAGTCCCTGGTAAGTGAGCAGAAAAATTCAAATTGTATAGCTACGTGTGTTATGTGTGTTGAGCTGATTCTGATTC
The DNA here is from genome assembly GCF_053455715.1 of Rhinoraja longicauda. NCBI lineage: Eukaryota > Metazoa > Chordata > Chondrichthyes > Rajiformes > Arhynchobatidae > Rhinoraja > Rhinoraja longicauda. The sequence continues at coordinate 4,598,332 of NC_135991.1, forward strand.
TGTTACAATATTCCTAACTGCTGATCGTTGTACAAGAATATGTGAAGTATATCAATCCTCTCAGTGAAATATCTTTGAATTAACGCTGAGATTTTTCTCATTTTCAGACAGCTGAAACCAACCCTCTCTTTCTCCCACTGCCGGGGCCCACTAGAATGTTGTTCTTGCCTTCAGTGGGACCGTGCCCCGAGTTGTCCCAGTGCTCGGGACAGGCAGCTCTCCGGGACGGTGTGACTGGGAGGGGTTTACATTGTGAAGTTCACTGTGTCTGAGTTATTGATTAGAACGAACACCCGCTCCTGTGGACACGTCTCACTGTGGAGTCTGTCACAGTCGGATTCCACCGCCTGTTGATCAATAATAGGAACGATCTCCTGAACCAGTGGCCGCGGATCTACCGGCGTGTGTTGTTACCGAACTGAACTCACTGTGGAATGAATCCATTAACGGGGCCACTCTGCTGCCGGATACTAAGTTGTCCCTGCGTTCCCTCTGGAACCCTTCTCTTCCCCATCAGATGCCGAGTTCCCAGAGCCCTGGTTAAACGCGGCCGTTCAGGGTTAAGTCTGTGAAACCGGCCCCACCAGAGACTGTGAGCGGGGTTAACTGCAGACTGGACCATTCCGCCTATTGTAGCGGGCAGCTGCTCGTTCCCTCCCCGCCCTTAACCCCCCACGTCGCCTTATCCCCTCTCCCCTGAAGCAGGCAGGTTGGGCGCAGTCGGAGCCGGGTCTGACATTGTTAAACCTGCAGCCGCGCACCGACTCCAACACTCCTGATCTTCAGCTGAAAGTGGAGCCGGTGTTCAGCCCCGGAGACCGTGTTCAGTAATGCCCAGTGTCCGTCCCCTTCTCTTTCCGCAGTGAATTTAGTGGCGATTGTGATCCTGTCCCGGGGAAAGTGCGGCCTCTCCACCTGCACCACTCGCTACCTGGTGGCCATGGCAGCGGCCGATCTACTCACCCTGATCACCGAGGTCATTTTGTTTTGGATCAGATTACATTACTTTTATTTTAGTTTCGTGTCCATCACCCCTGTGTGTCGTGTTAACGAAGTACTGAAGTCTGCAGCTACAGACTGTTCTGTCTGGTTCACCGTCACTTTCACCTTTGATCGCTTTGTCGCCATTTGTTGCCAGAAGCTGAAAACAAAATATTGCACCGGGAAAACTGCGGCTGCGGTTCTCGCAACAGCTGGCGTTTTGCTGTGTCTGAAAAACGTTCCCCGCTACTTCACACAGGAACCCTGGAGAATAATCGACAACGTCCCGTGGGGCTGTGGCCCGGTGGACAGTTATTACACTGACCCCGGGTGGGTGGCATTTGACTGGATCGACACGGTTTTAACTCCGTTCCTCCCTTTCGCTGTGATCCTGCTGCTCAACGCTCTGACAGTCCGGCACATTTTAATGGCCAGTCGGGTCCGTCAGGGACTGAGGGGTCAGA